>NC_061808.1:1405000-1467500 GCF_021462225.1 Girardinichthys multiradiatus
TGCATTGTTCTGTATGTTTTAGTTCAAATACAAACAGGAAGGTCCCTGTTCCCTTGGTTCTTCTTGAAAAGTCCTGAATGATTATTTTCTGATCAACAGTCTGAACTCTACCTGTGTCTTTCAGCGTAGGTTTGTTCAGCTCTGAAGGTGTTGTTGAATTGTCCCACATGTCTCTGATCAGGACCTCACCTGGAGTTCCAGGACGAGGTGAGTGCTCTGCAGCCGCAGGTGGACAAACTCGCGACGCTCGGGGTCAATAAAATCATCGCTCTGGGTCACTCCGGCTTCACAGTGGATCGGCTTATCGCCAGGAAAGTCCGCGGAGTCGACGTGGTCATTGGTGGACACACCAACACCTTCCTGTACACAGGTACGGCTGCTCCTATATCTGTTTGAGGTGCAGGAAGCTTAAAACAAACAGATTACATCCATACAAAGAAATCTTTCAGTTTCCAACACCAGACTGACTGAAGCTCCTACACAGTCTCAGAAATTTCTCAGGATATTTCAGATTTTTCACAGCATCATCTGCAAACAGGCGTAATGGACAGCTACCAGCTCCTGTCTCCACATTCTTTGGATTTTTTATCTTGAGTTGAAGTGTGATGTTTGCATGTTAGATGGCTCTAAAAAGGGAATCTAGGCCTGTCTTTCTGTTCTGTAGCTGTATTTAAATAAGATGAACACATGAGGGAGGGTGAGGATGGAAAACGGCAGATGTGACACTGACAACAACATGTTGAGGGTTAAAAACTCTAAATAATCTAGTTTGGGTTCATGTGAAAATAAAAACATCATGGATAATCTAACATGTTGCATTAAATCAGACAGTAAAGAACTTTATTTTCTGGATTACAGACTAAATAATCCAGACAGCCTCACAGAAAACACCAAACCAGAACCTAAACACATAAATTTAGGCCCTCTAAAAGCTGTACTGGGAAGGGAGAAAAACTGATTTTAAGTTTTATGTCAGTATATATCAACCATGAGAGGAACCGTCATGGAAACAATACTGTAGAGGCAAGACCCGGGCTGATTCTGGCGGTTTTGGTGCCCTCAGCATGATTATGGTTTGGTTCACACTGGTTTGAAGGTGTATTCATTTTATTGGCCCAGTAAAGAAAGACCAGAGCCTCCATGTGTGGACAGATCTGTCCAACATGTCCTCAGTGCGTCTGTCCAGGAAGGATGTAGATTAGATGCACCTGTTGCTGAACAGAACCAGCAGAACATGACTACTGGATGGGTTCAACATAAATTATTTTATGGAGATTATGGATTTATAAAATAAAGGCGGTTGAGCTGCACTTATACAGTAGCTACAGTAGAATTATTCATTTTAATTAAGCTAGCCTCAGAAAATCTGAGAAGTTAATTTTAATGAGTTTTTTAAAATTTAGGAGGAAACCCTGTCCAACAATCATTCAGCAGGTGAACTCATATAAGGCTGTTCCAGCATCAGATCTCAGCTGGTTCAGTTGGAAAACACCAGCAGTGAAGCAGATCTGTCAGAAGCTCCAGATCTTACCTTAACGTCAGCTTGGAACATCCTGCTAATGTTATTTAGCTCATCTGTAACTTCAGGTTATCATACATTCAGAAACATTGAAACATTTCTGTACCTTCTTCTGCTGGATCAGCTGGTTGTGGTGCGTTGGTAGGAAGCTTCATTTGTTCTTTCCTTCACCTTTGATTGAGAGCAGCGGTAGGTCCATCAGAATGAGGAACATCGCAGGGGGAGGGGGGTTGAAGAAAAGGGCGCCAGTCAGGGCTGCACATTGATGTGAATTTTTTCTTCTTCCTCGAGTTATCGCAGCAGCGCCCCCTATGCAACCATCTATGTGGCCTATGCCAAGAACTGGCCCTGGATAAGCCCTGGCACAGTGCTCGCCACCGACGGATTGAAGATGTCAAGACGTCCTATCAGTGGCTGAAGCAGGCTGGACTGAAGGTCAATACTGCGACACTAGTCATGGCAGCACAGTAACACACACAGGAGCAATAAAGGCCCGGTTCTACTACATCAGGAAGGACCCAAGATGCCGACTTCGGAAAGATGCCAAGTCCAACACGTAACAGCTGGGTGCAAAGCATACATGGAACGCCAAGGTGGTCTGGAAACATCTGTGCCGCGTTTGAGCTAGAGGTCCTCCAGTCACAGTGGGAGAAGCCACAGAGAGTAGTGGAGATCTACAGGGCTAAGATCCTGTGGGACTTCCAGATCCAGAGCCATAAAGAGTTGAAGGCTAACCAACCAGACATTGTGATGGTGGTCAAACCAGGAAACAGAACTGCAGTTATAGAAGTAGAAGAAGAAACATGAGAAGCTCCAGAAATATCAAGGGATCAAATAGAGAAGTTATGAAAAGTCAAGGCCTCAGTGGTGCCACTGGTCATTGGTGCACTTGGAGCTGAAACCCCCAAACTGTAGGAGAGGCTACGTCAGATCTCGAAGAGCTCTTTCCAGAAGAGCAGAGTCCTAGGAACAACTAAGATGCTTGCAGAACCCTCACAAAAATGCATTAGATGTGGGATATCCTGATCCTCAATGACGTTGTAAGAACAGCCTGTCTGAGCTGCAGCCTGAGTCCATCTGAGTCAGCTTCAGGTTCCTTTAATAACAAAGCAGAACTAAACAATCTGCTGTGTTGATTTAAATCCTGCATTAGTTAGTTTGAGCTGCAAGTTCTCACTAAACACACGTTGGATCTCTGTTCTCGTGCCTCAGTCATGCTGTTGACATGGGTTTGGCCTCCATAAACATGTCTGTTGTGCTAAATATAAACTGCGCAGAGTGGGAGGAGAAAGCCAGATACTGGTTTGGACCGCAGACAACAGAGTAACTCACTGTCTGTCCTTAAGAGCTGACAGCAAAGAATTCAAGACCTCAAGAGGAGTTAAAATTTAACTACAATGTGGAGAAGAATCACAGTTTGAGCTGTACAGTACAGGAGGCTTGGTTTTAGGCCCAGAGTCTCCAAGAGAAGATGTGCATCATTTAACTCCCATCTCAGACTCTACAGGCCTCACTTAGCAGGTTAAAGATTCACTGGAAACACGGAACCAGTAGGACTGTTTGGAAGGGTTGAAGTAAAACGCAGCTTCTCTCTAAAAACAAGATAAGTATAAATGTTTGACCATGATGCACAGCTCCGTGATGGGAGAAAACCAAACAGCAGCTCAGCACAAACACCTCATAGCAGCTACAAAACACGGTGGTAGAGGACTGATGATAGGGGCATGTTTTGCACCTTGAAGTCATTGAGTGGACCATGATCTCTTTTGTTTACCAAAGTCTTCTGGAGTCAAATATGAGCACATCTGTCCAACAGGTGAGGCTTGGTCCAAACTGGGTCTTTAACAGGACGGTAATCCCAAACACAGCAGCTGGTCTACAAAGTAAATATACAAAAGTATCAAGGAGTTGCAATGGCCTAGTTAAAGTCCAGTCCTCAACCAGAGACCAAATAACACAAAAAATCACTTATTTACCTCGTTAGTCATCATTTTTATTACATCCTGAAATGTAAAAGTAGGAATTGTTGTTAATTGTCCAAAATCTGATCTAAGCTAATTAAAGGTTTAACCAGAGCAAACGTTCAGAAACTACCTGGATATCTAAAGAACTGGACTTGAACATGGAGGATAGATAAGGCTTGGTTCAGAAAAATCTTCCTGCTCTCTGTGGTTCTGTTCCCCTTTTTTTCTTTGTCTGATTCAGCTATAACTTCCTGGAAAGGAGCTGTCACATAGCCAAACAACCAATCAGAAGAGGAGTCTGGAAATGTGAAGCCATGTTGGGCAGACAGCCAATAAAAGAACCAGATCCTAAACTCAAACCAAAGTTTAGATAACCAGCAGTTTAAAAAAGGCACACAATAAAGCCAGTGTGGAGGTCCGTTAGAGCCAAGGAGTAAAAAGGATAGAGTGCTTAACAGAACCACCCCTGGTGGTGACTGCACCAATGAGTCCAGAATCAGATCCAGATTTGATGTTTTAATTTCAGGACATGTCTTATTTTTCCTTTTGACCTGCAGCTTCTTATTCTTCTGCTGCAACATCTCATCTCTCCACAGTTTAGATCAAATCCCAGATCAGAGGTGGGAACATCAGCCTCCTGAAGCTTTTAATGGTTTTCATATTTATTTCCTTCAGGCCTTCATGTTTGAAAGGTGTGAATGTTGAAGCTTAAAGCTTTGTTCCTCCCCTTCACATTTCTGCTCATTCCAACCAAAAACATCATCGTATTTTAGTGGGTTTTTATGTGGCAGACCAACACAAAGTTTCATGATTTTCCAAATAATTTTCTTTTACCAATACAAATCTGAAAAGAACCTCCTCTGGCAGCAGGTCTTCTGGGATTTGTCTCTACCAGTGTTGAACGTGTGCAGAGGTAGAAATGTTTCTCCGTTCTCAGTCAGAATTGATGGAGAACATCTTTGAACATCAGTTTTCAAGTCTTGCCACAGATTCTCTGTTGGAATTAGGTCTGGACTTTGACTAGGCCATTCTAACACATGAATCATCTTAGATCTAAAGCATCCATTGGATCTCTGGCTGGATGTTCAGGGTGGTTCTCCTGCTTGAAGGTGAACCTCCACCTCAGTCCCAGGTCTTCTGCAGCCTCTAACAGGATTTTTTCCAGGTATGCCCTGGATTTAGCTCCATCCATCTTCTCATCTCCTGACCAGTTTCCCTGTCCCACAGCATGATGCTGCCACAACCATGTTTTAATATGGAGTTCAGTGTTAGTTTCCACTTAGTGTTTTGTATGGAGAACAAAAGGTTCAATTGTGGTCTCCAATGATCAGAGCACCTTCTTGCACATGTTTGCTGTATCTCCCACAATGTTTGTAGCAAACTGGACTTTTTTCTGGGATCCTTCCATAAAGGCCCGGTTTTAAAGTGCATGACGGAGAGATTTCCAGCTGGTTGCAGTGGATTTGTCTGGAGGCATCAGAGTAAAGGGGGTGAATACAAATGAACTCTTGAATCATTTTCCCTCCACTACATGTTTACAGTCTACTTTGTGATCATACATCACAGAAAGTCTAAGTTAAGGGGTGTGAATACTTTTTTCCAGGCAGTGTAAGTTTGCCCCAAACCTGTTTGATGATCAACACCCCGACTCGTCGATATTAAACCACATCAATCCGTCTGATTGTTGCTTCCTAGGAACGCCTCCCTCTCTGGAGACCAAGGTTGGTGATTATCCATTTGTGGAGACATCTGAGGACGGGCGAAACGTTCCAGTCGTCCAGGCCTACGCTTTTGGAAAATATCTGGGTCTCCTGAATGTGACTTTTGATAATGATGGGAATGTGGTGAAATATTCTGGAAACCCGGTCCTGCTGAACAGCAGCATCCCAGAAGGTAAAGATCATTTCGTCATTCTAGACTTTGGGTATTTATGTTGGACAGCTCACTCTTTGTTTGTGTTATTCGCTTTATTTTCCTGTCTTTGTGTCTGATTCTCAGTTTCTCTTCTCAAATGACTTTTCACTGTAAATGGCCCATTTCCATGTTTAGATGTTCCAGTTATAGCTTGGTCCTGATTTTGCTTCACCTTCCTAAAAAAAAAGTATAGACTATGAACATTGTCCTGTTTAACATTTCTACGTGAAACCTGCATCCAGAACAAATTAATTAATGTTCACTCAGTCAGTAACAAGGAGGACATTTTGAATATTTGAATCCTGTTTGGAAATCTATGGCTCAGGGAAGGAAACTGGAATATCTGGCAGCTTCACTCTATGTCTCCATCAGATCCAGAGATTTGGACTGAAGTGGAGAATTGGAAGAAGAACCTGGCCAATTACACGGCTAAGGTGGTGGGGAGGACTCTGGTCTTCCTGAACGGGACGAATGCGGCGTGCCGCTCCCAGGAATGTAACCTGGGAAACCTCATCTGCGACGCAATGGTAGGTATCCAGATCCAGAGCTGTCAGAGATTCCTATCCTATGTTTTCCTCCACATTTTTAGATGGTTGGATGCTCCAGACCTTCACCTTCTGCAGCTCAGTACTTCCTCAGACGTTTGGAAATGGATCTGGAACATGAAACTGACTATGTCTCTGTCTTTTCTTGGCTCCTCAGTTGGATAACTACATCAGGTTCTTCGATGATGAGCAGTGGAACCACGTCAGCGCCTCCATCTTTAATGGCGGGGGCATTCGGTCATCCATCGATGAACGGACATACAACGGTTGGTCCAATCAGGACAGACAGGTTTGGACCATGGAAAGAGGAAGGAAGGCAGTGTGTCAGTTTTTGTTGTTCTGCAGGTTCCATCACCATGGAGGACCTTCTGTCTGTGCTACCGTTTGGAGGAACCTTTGATCTTGTGCAGCTGAACGGTTCCACGCTGAGGGAAGCCTTCGAGCACGCCGTCAGGAAATACGGAAAAAATCCCGGAGAGTTCCTCCAAGTGTCAGGTATCTGCTGCTCATCTCCTGTGTGAGATCATATGGATGATACCCGAAGATCCCTCAGCAGCTTAGTCCATCAAGGCCGCCTCCATCGATCCCTCATAACTTCAGCAATCATCTCATCTCTGATTAGAAACGTTTGAGGTTTTAATGTGAGAAACAGTGAAGAAGCTCAGGGCTGTGAATATTAATGCAGCTTTACCCATTCTCCAATGGAGCTTCTTCTCAGGATCAGACAGGAGATCAGATATTCATTAGTCTCAGGTAGCCTCACCTGAAGTGATCGTATCTGAAGTAGGATCCCTGAGGAAAAGGTTTTGGTCACAGAGAATTGGAACGAGAAATAGAAAGGGAATGCTGGGAATATTCAGCCAGTTAAGGAATGTTTTATCGCTCTTCCTCAAAAAACTCCAGCCTTAGGGTTCAAGATAATCTTCATGCTAGAGCTGCTTTCAGGAGTAGGAACTCTGGTATGAGCCTGGTTCCAGAACCCAGAAATAAAACCTATTCCTAGCACCTGGAAAATTTCCCTCTGCTGTTCTTGGTGGAACAAAGACGTCAGCTCCACTTTTATTATTTTGTTTTTAGGATGCTGGGATGTTTTACTGGTTTAACTGGACCCTGTCTGGTTCTGTATCCTCCACCAGGACTCCATGTGGAGTTTGATGTCTCCAAACCTGCAGGACGTCGTGTGAGAAGCCTCAGTATCCTCTGCACCAGGTGTCGCGTTCCTCAGTATGAGCCGGTCCGAGACAAGGAGCTGTACACGTTGGTGGTGCCGTCTTACCTGGTGACTGGCGGAGACGGGTTCAAGGTCATCAAAAACGGGATCAAGAAGCACAACAGCGGTGAGAACTCCCCACGTCCACGCCGTGTGAACAGGTTCTGAAGAACTCTGCTAACCAGGTGCTGTTGTTCCTTTCAGGGGATTTGGACATTTCAGTGGTGTCGAATTACATCGCACAGAGAGGACAAGTTTATCCGACTGTGGAGAGACGCATCCAGGTCTACAACTCAGCCTCTGGACTTCAGGGCCCTCTGCCCTCACTGGGTTTACTGGTTTCACTGTGGCTGTTCTTCAGCTGGTGAAAAAACATCTAGAGCTCTAATCAGAAACAGAAGAGGACAGTGACCTATTTTCATTGTTAATGTTTTTTCTTTTATAGACATGTGGACCTTAGTTAGAACTTTAGTTAGAACTGATGTGCAGGAGTGAAGATGTTCTTTGTCCAACCTCCTGAACGTTTCCTCTCAACAAAACCAAATAATGGCATTCCTTTAATGACCACTAGGTGGCATCTTCAGGAACATCATTAATTGGAGCTTTAATTAACCACTAACTCCTCCCACATGGATTCCTTTGGAGGCTCCACGCTTCCTGAAGATGTTTTAGATGTTGCAGCTTCCTGTTCCTGAAGCTTCCCCAATGACCAAATTATCTGACTTATTTCTGCTGTTTTCTGAAAGCCACAGTAGCTGGACTGCTCATCACTTCCTTCTCTCCATCTTCTACTTCCAAGCAAGGAAAAGACAAATTTCTCGGGCAGTTAAAAAAATATTACAAGCTTCTCATCAAATAGAAATTACCACAAATTCCTAGAAACGATGTCTTACAGATATGGAGAGGAGCTCAGAGTGGAGCTGGTGTTGCAACACATGAAAAGAGTCGGCTGAGGATGTTCTTCAGATCAGGGTGATCCTAGATGGCTTCCTTTGGAGGTTTTCTGGCCCCATCCCTCTGGGGCAGAGCTGGAACGTCTTGTGGTATTAGGTCTTCTGGCTGAGATCTGGTTTTCTTCTCAGGACTTTAATAAATCCAAACTCATCTGTGTAAACATTGAATTACATATTAAATTGACCAAAACAGAAGCAGGATGGATGGATGGATGGATCTGCACCTGTTGGATCTGGTAATATTTCTCCACATCATGATTTGGAGTTCCAGATTATCTCAAATTCTCCATGAACAGATCAGGTTCTCGTGGGTTCTACCACCTGAACCTTCAGCTCACCGACTAAAATCAGAGTTTCAACAATTAAAGGCAACAAATGTTTCTGCTCACATCCATAAAAAGGTGGAGAACCATTAAAGATCTGCATGATGAACTTCCTGTAAGAATGAAGAATGAAGCTTGACTGTTTGGACTCTGAGAAGAAGAACATGTTTTCTAGCGTTGGAGTGATGCCAACATGTATGTTTATAAATCATTAATAAACCCAGAGATTAATAAATAATCTGACTGTGACTGGCTGCTGCTTTCAGGTTCAGGTTCTCAGCCGGGTTTGGATTCCTCCAAGCTGACCAGAGAGGAAAAAAGCACTTTGGTGACCTCTCATATAGTCAACAGCACAAAAGTATTCACACACCTTTAGGTTTTCCACATTTTAACTGATAATAACCAGAAACTTTCATTTGTCCCAATCTGACAGATTTGAGGGGTGTGAATACTTTGTGAGGATCAGTAACCCAGTGTTCACTGAACAAAATTTCTGTTCACCAGATGGAGATGTTTCTCTGGAACAAACAGCTTTCATTTCAGCCTTGGTGGTCAGTTTTCTGGCAGAACCTGGAGGTTTTGGGTCAGAACTGAGTGCTATAAATCCTCTACCAAAGAAGCCCTGTTCTATCTTAAGAATGGTAACCCCCACAGCATGATGCAGCCACCCCATGTTTCTCTGTAGGTTGTTTTGGAGTTGTGGTCCAAAATGCTCCAGTTCTGCAGGGTGATGACCCTGATGGAACCAGGGTCATGCAGCTTTAATCTTATGTTAGGTTAAAGTTTTATCATCATGGTTTCAGTTTCTTCACTGAAACCTGGTGTTTCCACAGCAAGGTGGACACATTAGGATCCAGTGCATGTTCTAAATCCCTGCAGAACAAAGTGACCCAGAAGGTTATTTTCTATCTGAGGAGATCAGCAGACAGAGAACCAGGATGTGAGAACTCAGGATGATAGGAACCTGCTGAGGTTGAGTTTATGGATCCTTTTAGATGTTGAGGACCTTGTTCCTTCCATTCATTCTGAGCCAAAACCAAAAAATGTTTCAGTTATTCAGGAATTTTCAGTGTTTGTTCCTCAGCAGATGCTCCTCAGAGAACATTGGACCAGAAATGTTCCTCCCGCTGAGTTCAGAGACCTCCTCCGATCTCTGCTCAGTGAAATGGTCCATGTTGATAAAACAACGCCCCCTCTGAGAGGAATGTCTCAAACAACACTGGCTGCATGTTAACGTTCTAGAACCTTCTATTCTGGGCCTGTGAGCCGAGCTGAGCCGGCATCAGCACATATGAACAGTGTGAGGATTCAGAGGACCAAAGAGGAGGCCAAGGCAGCTGGCATCTCAGATCAGCAAACCCAACATATCCCAGAAACTCCTGATCCTGGCCTCATTTTCCTTCCTGTGATCCACATGATCCAGAATGTTCCTGAACTTCAGCAGTTTTCAAGACCCTCTCTAACTCTTTAAAGTGGTCACGAACAGCAGTTCTGGATTTCTGGAGGTCTTTTTACTGAGATCAGTTCTTCATCTGAGGATATAAAAGTGCAACAAAGTGAACCATCTTGCAGCTTCTTTGTTCCCAGAAACCAGGTCCAACAGAGAAATCTAGAAGCTGACTCCTCATCAGGCTTTGACTCACACCTCAGATCTTTTCTGGTTCCTCTTTAAGCTTCTCCTGAGCAGATCAAGAGAACATCATTCATGCATGGCGTTTGGACCACAGTAATGCCATTTTGTTTTTACTGGTCTGGATCATCAGGTTCATGTCTACAAGCTGTTCAGAACGCAGCAGCCGGACTCATGTCCACCCAGTCTTCTACTCTGTCCTCTGGCTCCCACTGGATTTTAGAGTTCTGGTTAAAGTTCTGGTTCTCACCTGCAGTTCTCTCCTGATTACTGTCAGCTTTTAATCGAACACTCTGCTGCTCACAACCTTCCATCCCAAGCCCAAAATCTCCTGGTTGTTCCTCCTTCAAGGCTAAGAACCAAGAGGAACCGGGTCTTTAAGTGTGTAGAACCATCTGCTCCTGCAGCTTGACTCTGTGGGTGCTTTAAAAACCATCTGGGGACCATTTGGTTCCACCAGGCCTGTTTTTATTCCATGTATGACTGATTTATGTTGAACACTGAGAAGTTTTAGGAAAATTCGACCTTATTTATTCTCAAGGAAAATCCCAAAACATCCAGTTTATACAAAGAAAGTCCAAATCCTGCAGAAAATAACTATTTAATAACTGGTGCCACCCGACAGGAAGATGTGTGGTGGAGGATAAACTCAGGTTCTGGTCCAGCCTGTTTGTCTGAGATCCAGCTGGTTTAAACTAGTTAATTACAGCTCTGACTGCAGATCCTGACTGCTGGTCCAAACTGGGCCAGTTTGGACCAGCAGCTGTTCTCTGGTCTTTCCTGGTTTCCTAATTGTGGTTCTTGTGATTTTCCTAATGTGAGATTTTTTCCCCACTGAATAAATGTTCATGATGAGATGAATCTGCTGTGACTATTACCTATCTCTGAGTCTGGAGGCTGTCTGGACCTGATCTAAATCGGACCTTTCTAAGCCTCTCTTTGACCCCAGCTGACTCCAGAATCTGTAAACCAGAATCCTCAGCTTCCTCCATGTCTCTGCTGTTTAACAGAAAGGAAGCAACAACGGGAATAAATACGAGTTTATTAGTGCAGGAGCAGAAACTGGAACGTTGTGATGTTTAGGAGCCAGCAGGAGATCTTTGATGTGGACGCAGAGTTCAACCAGCCGACCCGTTCACACGATGAAGGTTCCCTTCAGCCCCTGCTGTGGAGGAAACATCTGTGAGGGTCACTGTCTACATATCATTTTACATCTCTGACCGTGTTTAGCTTTGGACCATAAGGAACCACATTGTTCCTCTTTCAGAACAAACAAAAGATGAAATATTTGGGAACATCTTCTCTCCAGTCTGGTTGGAAATGTGTTCTCCGGTTCCTGTGGGACGTTTCCATCCACTCATCATGTTTAGTTCTTTTAATGATTTATTTGAACAGTTCTTTATTCTGGTTTGAACTGATTCTCCAACATCCTGCTGCAGGATTCCTAAAAGCAACAACAGGGAACACAAGTTTGAATTTTTTCCAGATTTTCTCTGATCCTCACTGGCTCAGATGTATTCATACTGACATTTGCTTATTAGCAATTCTCCCCTCCAGAAGCTGGTACCATTCGGGCTCATTTTTCACCTCTCTTCTTGGCTGAACTGGCAGAGTTCCTTTAAACGGGTCGGATTCCTGCAGAGACCCACAAAAATCCAACCATACGGCGCTTTGGGAAAATCGTTCCAGAAGGTTGATGTTAGCCTGGTCTCTCCATTAAAACCAGTCTGGGTGAGCTTTTGGGACCATTGTCCAAGCTTCAAGCAACCATATGCTGATCTGAGGTGAAGCTGAACAATCTGGAGGAAGTACTTCTTCTTCTTCATCTACTTTGTGCAATATGGTAGCCCCACATTATGATGCTGCCACCACCATGTTTAACAGTCTGTAGTTTTCTCAGGTTTAGAAACCTCATCTTGACTCCTCCAAAAAGTCTTCATCTCACCGGACCAGATGTGTTCTACAGAACTTTGGATCAGGGAAAACCTGTGCACCAAATAGTAATCATCTAATCATTCCAACCTGGAAAAATAAGTGTTCAGATAAATCATTTAATGTCCAAACCGAATAAGTCCCTCATCCTCATGGTGACTGGATGGAAACTGGAACCGTCCAATCAGCAGAAACTGGCTGTTTTCAGCATCTTCTCCCTGTTGAAGATCACTGGTGACCCTCAGCTGAATCACAGCTGAACCTCTAAGAGGAAAACACCTCGGACATCAGAACAGCTTCATGTTTTCAGAAGGAACCTGATGGTGATGAAGGTCAGGATTCCTTGTTTTCGTTATCCTTCCAGAGACGTTGTACTGCACTTTCTACACATGTCTAAAATGTGGACACCTTCTGGAAGACTTCTACATGTTCTCTGCAGTCTCTTTACCTTGTGGAGTTCAGGAAAAAGCTCAAGGATGGCGATGTCCAGCAGGACGTAGGTCATCTGAGGAGGAGAAGCATGAGAGGAAAAATCAGGAGACCTGCAGTTAATTTCTGACCACAGCAGTCAGCCTGAGGCCAAAATGTTTCCTGTTCTTTCTCCTCAGCTTCATCTCCATTCCAGCCTGTCAGACTGAACATATTCCTGAAACACTTGGAAGTTGGAACGTTCCATGTTTACCTGCTTGTTGAGAAGCGGCTGCTGCAAACCGTCAAAGAGCAGCTCGATTCCTTCTTGCCTGGAGTCTTCACCGATGAACTTCACCACAAAGTCTGCAACCAAACACAGACTCTGTCATTTTTTCAACCAGTTTAACTCTTCTTGGTGAAAATACTAACTGGACTTGAAGAACAGCTCAACTGGGACAGTACCAGCAGACAGCTCATTATTTAAGAAGAACAATAAAGAAGTTCCTGGAATCATCAGGAATCTTTCATAAAGAACGTCTAAACTCCTGATTGGGAGAAACTGGAATCATCCTGCTTCCAAAGAGATGCAAGCTGCAGCCGTGAAGCTCTACGGATGCAACGAGATGAGAAATGAACCACTGACCTGGTAAATATCTGATCATCTTCTTAAACGTCTGCTTAGCTCTGAGATGTTTATCCTCTGCAGTTCGTTCCTGGTTGTTCTCACAGAAAACTGCATCTGGACCAACAAACAAACACAAGCGTGACATGAAACAGCTTCAGTTCCTCACTCTGACTGAGGAGGTTTGACATCTCCATAAAGATCTGACTGACAGCAGAGGGACAGTTTGCTTCTGCTGTTGGTTGGTAAACTGGAGTAGAACCATCATTCTGGGGACATTAGTGTGTTCTTCTTGGTGAACAGATGCTCAAGTTGGATGTGAGGAACACGTTCCAGTTTGGGTTTCCTTCCTTTTTATTTCTAGCTGTTCCAGAGTCAAATGGTCCAAATCTTTTGCCAAACGGGCCAGAATTGTCAGGTTGAAAGAACCCATGAGCCCAAATGCTCGTAGAACGCAGCCTGGTGTAGATCTCATGCTTTAGCTCTATTAGCTTGTTCTTTTAGCAAAATTCAGTTTAATGGTTTTAGGGAAAACTTGCTGGATGTTGCTGGTTTTACTATGAAATCAAAATAAAGTCAAAAACAAAGTTAATAAAAGATAAATATGTTACATTTTCATACAAAATACATTAAAAAGTGTCCATTTGTATCAAGTGCGGAGCTGGTGGGCTGAATGTGATATTCAAGGGCCACCAGTGACACCATGTGGTTTATTATGATGTGTGTGAAGTTTCCTTCTGCTGGTTTCATTCTGGCCCACTCCTGAGCTGAACTTCTGCTGAAGGGTTTGCAGGTTCCTGAGCATGGTACCTCTGAGCTGCGTGATGAGCGACACCACCCGGTGCTCCTGCAGGATGGCCTCCAGCTTGGACTGCATGTGCTGGTCCATGTAGGCCTCAAAGGTGTTCTTGAACAGAATCCTTCCTGCAGCCAGAATGTGGTGCAGCCAGTCAGGAATGCGGAACACGACCCGACCTGAGGAACAACCATAACCACAGAACAAAGCGTGAAAAGGAACCAAAGAACCTGCAGCAGCTGAAGTCTGTTTTGGTTTTTTTTCAGGAAGGAAGGTTGTCTCCCTGAAACTGAAGCATCAAACTATAGAACTTCTGATGGGTCCGAACTGTTTCTGCAACAGCACTGCCCCCTGCTGTTTAAATCTAGTTCCTAACCACCACAAACCAAACGTGGTCTCCAGATCTCCAGTTTGCTGTGGAACATCTGTCCTGGACGGCCGATGTCCTGCATATTTTAGAATCATATCAGGTGTAAAAATATAAACTAGATGTTCTGATTCAGCACACCTAAATCAAATGAACGACTCATTAGCAGGTCTCTGCAGAACTCTGTGACACGCTGAGGAGATAATCCAGCCATTTGAAGGAAGGAAGGACGACTGGATTTGGACACCAATTTCTGTCTCTGTTCTGCTGTGGTTCTTCTGCAGAACTTGAACTGAGTTTATTAATCGTCTGAAACATCAGCAGACCTTCCAGATCCTTAAAAGAAAATATTTTATTCCTTATCTTCAGTCTGAGATGTTTTACGACTTGCTCTGAAATCTCCTGCTTCCTCATGAACAAACTCTGCTCTCCTCAAAGCTACACCTAAAGGTTCAGACGTCCTCCCGTCCTGCTTGCATCCTTCTCGTCTCTGTCAGAGTTAAACCTGCTCACCCAGGTATGTCCTCTCCCACAACGAAGAGCTAACTTTGCCTAGTAACAGCTCCAGCCAATAGAGTTACAGCGTGACTTGCTGTAGTTTTGAGGGAGAGAAAATAAAACGTGAGACTGAAAACAGTTAAAGCTGAAACTGAAACGGTCAGTTAGGAGGACTCCACAGATGTTAGCACCACTGCTTCATCTCCTCGGCCGTACTCACCTACATACATCATGTAGTCGTACATGCCGTCCACGGCCATCATCTCTACGAAGCAGTTGGAGTTGTGTTTCCGCTCCGGTCCATCTGAGAGGTTGGCGTTGTTCCTGTACAGCTCGTTGAAGACCTGCAGGTGAGAAACAGACACCAGCATCATGTGACCAGCCAGAACACCTGAAGATCCTCTACACATCTGTGAAGAAGCCTGAAGCAAAGGATTACAGGTGAAGCAGGTAGAAAATGTCACTGTGGGAGGTTTAAATCTGTCGCCATGGAAACTTCTCCCAGCTCCTTGAATTAATATTGAGCAGGATTCAGAGAATCTGGAGGGATTTTAGGGAAGGTCCTAAGATGGACAGCAGTGATCTCTGATCCCTCAGACGGTTCTGCACCAAGAACCATCACGATAGAACCATGTGTTACTTTGGAGAACCGTTGTCCAGCTTTACAACACAGAGTTACATTCAAAAGAGGCCTGAGGAGGAGTCAGCTTCTCTGCGATGGAGCATCACACAGTGGGAACATGGACCACATGGACCAGCTCTCCAGATGTTTGTTGGAAGAGGAGCATCCAGGCCCTGTGATGGTAGGAGGTTGTATCATGGTATGGGCTTTAGGACCACATCTTTTCCAAGGATGTCCATCATTTTTCACCATACAGATGATGGAAAACCACATTTGGAAGAGCTGCCTGATGAAGAGGAGGGTATAGCTGCTGGACTGACCCAAACTGTTGGACACCTTCAGCCGTGTTTGCAGTAGGAACGGGACAGAACAACCTAGACCTCCTAATGGCCTGGTGTCCTCACTGCAGAAACATCTTGAAGCATTGGGAGATGAAGGGAACGGTTTTTGGACTGTGCTGTAGGAATAGATGGATCTCAGCATAACTTCTGTTGGGTTTAAATCATTTTTTATTTAATTTATTGCAATAAAAAAGATCGTTAAATGTTGAATATGACTCCGGCAGATGGTGACCAACAGTTTACTGGTTTTACTGGGAATCACTGGGATTATTCATCGTTAATGTGTCTGATCAGAACCTGAGGAGGTTCTGGATTCATTCTGCTGTCTGGCTTTTTTTACCTTCTTGTTGTTCTCTGCAGACGGGCTGAGGATGGTGAGTTCTGGTCGGCTCGGTTTGGGTTTGGGCGACTCACACGAGTTGAAGAAGGACTGGATGAAGGGCTCCAGGTTCTGCCCTTTCTGGAAAAACAGACCAAAAACAATCATTCCCAGAACCAAACTTCTATGGATGTTTCAGAACCAGAATCCACCGGCAGGAAGACACACTGCAGAAATATCTAAGAAGACTCAAGCATCTCCTTATAAGGACATAAGAGGAAGTACAAGTTCATTAGGGATTAATAATAAAAGGGAAATATTTATATAGTAAACAGTATTAAATATGTCAAATAATTACAGTTAATTTACAAATAATAATATTAACAATATTCGAGGTCCATCAAGGTATCAGGTCCAGGAGGGAAACCCAGACATCCCTTTCTGCAGCAGTGCTCCAGCTCCTCCTGGATGATCCCAAGGTGCTCCTGGGTCAGAAGAAACAAAGTCCGTCCCGAGAGTTCTGGTCTCCCTCTGGGCCTCCTCTCATTGGTATGTGCCCAGAAGACCCCCTGATGAGATGATCCACCTCAGCTGACTCTTTAGATGTGCAGCAGCAGCTCTATGCCAAGTTCCTTGATGATGGAGCTCCTGTCCTTATCCATAAGGAACAACCTGACCGTCCTACAGACGAAGCTTGTTTCAGCTGCTTGGATCCAGGATCTGGTTCTTTCAGTCAGGATCCAGATCTCAGGAGCACAAGCAACAGCTGGATGGAGCAGTAGACCTCAATGGAATTACATTTGACACTAGAATCCTGGCTGCAAAACAAGCCCAAACCACCAGCTCTCCACCTCCGTGCTTCACAGTCAGTAGGAAGTGTTTTCTCCATTATGTTTGCTCTCATCTGTCCAGAGGACATTTTTCCAGAAGTCTAGCTTCAGAACTGCAGAGCATTTCTAGATGTCGGACTTCTTTCATTTAAGCTCCTTGGTTTATTCAACCTTCTTCAGAGCATAAAACTTGCTGCTGTCCAGCGACTAAGACATGTTCAGTAAGTTCAACAGGTAAGATGTTTCAACACCTGGCTCTAATGACTCTTCATCACATTGCTTTAGATCCTGAAACCTTTCAAAAATACCCCAAATATGCAATTATTATACAAGAGAAATTCCCAGGAAATCCTTTAATTGTTCCTGAACATCTTCCTTTGAGGATCCAGGCCCATCACATTCCTGCAGGACATTCCAGCAGCAGGAACATTTTCAGGGTTATACTGAGTCAGAAGGAGGAATTACCCCTCAGGACCTGATCATCATCAGGTCCTGACGCTCCAGTTAAACATTTGTGGAAATGAATGTTTTTCGGCAGGAAATGAGAAAGAGAAAGAGCAGCAAAGTGGGAAAGAAATTTGCTGGTTTCTGACCAGGTGAAAACAAACTGATAAATATTCCTGCAGCTCAGGAGGAACTCACCTCTTTCATCAGCTTCCCTGGAACGGACTTAAAAATTTTCCCTGGAAAACAAACAAACACGATGAAGTTACAGAATATTCCCGACACTCATGGATTAACTCCCAGATTCAGTAGAAACGTCCTGCGATCAACCGTTTTGGATTAATGATCCCAAATCAGAAAGGGTTGGAACATTATAACGTTCCTGCATGTCTGGCTGCAGAACATTGAGGAACAGTTGAAAAAACAGATGGACCAACCATCTGGCCACAAATGGGGATAATCTTCTGATGGGTTCCAAACTCCTGCCTCGATCAGAGAAGCTGCAGCACCTTCTCTATTTTATGTGTTATAGTTTTTAGAACAACAATCAGAACCAGTCAAACTGGGGATTGGCAGATTGGACCCAAGGGAAAAACACCAGAAAGAACCTGCTTGGTGCATCTTCAGATGAAACAGAGTAAATAAAAGCTGAGCTGCTCCACAGACACTGAAGTCAGACTCTCCCCTCAGAACTGGATCTTGAGATTCTGAGAGACATGAAGGAAACTCGGAACCACCTTAAACCTGAACATCAGCTGAGTTTGACTCGGATTGACCTCAGTGCCGTGCAGTCCGTCTCTGCATGCTGGTAACACATCTGAGCAGATGGATGGACTCTCATTGACCTCCATCCACACACAGGAGCTATGCTATGTACCCTAAACACCAGGGGGCAGCAGAGAGTCTTGTCATTGTATTTGTTTAATTTACTTAATTTAGCATTCAGAGGTTGCAGGTCCTGTTTGCTCTCTGCAGAACTCTGTGTTAGACCTGTTTGAATGTAAAGTCTCCACAGATAAAGCCTGCTCAGGTTTTTCTGCAGAAAGGTTCATCATGACCTCATCAAAACCCCTGGTTTCCATCAAACCCGTTCTAAATCCCATCAGGACCAACGAAGCAGCTCAGGAACACATAGACGTACCAAGGTTGACGTCCGGCAGCATCTTATCCAGAAACTGGGACTCCAGGCTGAACGGAGACAGGAAGTCTGCCAGCAGTTGGCTGTTACTGAGCTCAGGATACAGCAGGAGCCTCTGCACACAGACACAACAGAGAAGGCCACTGCTGTCAGGCCGAGGACACGTCCAACAGCTTCATGCACCGTCAGCGGTTCTGGAGGGTTTACATACCCGTAAATATTCCTCAAACTCTTCCCGTTTTGATTCCAGAAATTCATAATTCTTTGGTCCGATGAGCCGTTTAGATGGAAGCTGTGCGTCTGCAAATGTGCCTGAAAATGATGAACATCTTTAGAAAGCCACACTTAGGAAACATGGAGGTTCTGATCCGGTTGTGAATATTTGATGGTTACCATGGAACTCTGTGAGTTTAGACTCCAGCACGTAGAACTCCAGGTATCTTCTGTAAACCGTCCACAACTCAGGTTCATGACCAGCTGCAGGAGGAGAGGAGCCACATTAACATTAACTTGTTAAAATACTCTGATGGATGGATGGATGGATGGATGGATGGATGGATGGAAAAACTGCCAGTGAAGATCAGGAGGTTTGGTGCTGGCTCACCGTTCCTTCGGTCGTTTCGCTCCACGTCGATGCAGAAGACGGGGATCTTCTCCCTCTTCACCACATCATCGTAAAAGTCGATGAAGGGCATGGAGACGCTCCACGCTGACAGGTTTCTCTGGTTCACTGGAGCAGCCGTTGGAGCCGCTGGGGAGTCGTCCTCCACGACGATGGTCGCCTCCTCCACCTGGAGGGAGCGAGAGCAGAGACAGAAGATCAGAGATCAGAGAACATCTGCAGAAGCTGCTGCAGGAGAAGATTCCACCTCAGCTGGCCAGCTTATTGAATCAAAGGTCCTCCTTATTCTCCTGTTTTCATACATCTGTTATTATCTTAGACCTATATCCAATCTTCCATTCTTATCTAAAATTCTTGAGAAAATAGTTGCTAATCAAATGTGTGAACATTTATACAGCAATGACCTGTTTGAAGAGTTTCAGTCAGGTTTCAGAGCTCATCATAGCACTGAAACAGCTCTGCTGAAAGTCACTAATGATATTCTTATGGCCTCAGATAATGGACTTGTGTCTGTTCTGGTTCTGTTAGATCTCAGTGCTGCATTTGATCCAGTCGACCATAATATTCTCTTAAAAAGGCTGGAATATGCTGTAGGGATCAGGGGAACAACGCTAGGCTGGTTTAAATCTTATCTGTCTGACTGATTCCAGTTTGTTCATGTAAATGATAAATCATCTTTAAACTCCAGGGTTAATTGTGGAGTACCACAGGGTTCAGTACTTGGCCCAATTCTCTTTACTATATATATGCTTCCAATAGTTAAAATTATCAGGCAGCATAGGATACATTTTCACTGTTATGCTGATGATACTCAGCTTTACTTATCCATAAATCCTGATGAACCCAACCAGTTAGATAGACTAAAAGCAGGTCTTGAAGATATAAAAACTTGGATGACTTTAAATTTTTTGCTTCTAAATTCAGACAAGACAGAAGTTGTCGGATTGTCCATAACGAACACCATGTTCAAACATAAGGGTGTCCATCAGTGCACTTGGCACCAGGACACCCTAGGCAGGAGGTCAATGATCGACTTTGTTGTCGTATCATCAGACCTTCGGCCGCATGTTTTGGACACTCAGGTGAAGAGAGGGGCTGAGCTGTCCACTGATCACCACCTGATCCAACGGTGAGTTGGATCCGCTAGAAGAGGAGAAAGCCGGACAGACTCGGGAGGCCCAAGCGCATATTGAGGGTCTGCTGGGAACGTCTGGCAGAGCCCTCGGCCAGGGATGTATTCAACTCCCACCTCCGGGAGAGCTTTGACCAGATTCCTAGGTATGTTGGAGACATAGAGTCCGAGTGGACCATGTCCTCTGCATCTATTGTCGATGCTGCTGCCCGTAGCTGCGGCCATAAGGTCTGCAGTGCCTGTGACGGCGGCAATCCCCAAACCCGGTGGTGGACACCGGCAGTAAGGGACGCTGTCAAGCTGAAGAAGGAGTCCTACCGGCTGTGGTTGTCTTGTGGGACTCCTGTGGCGGCTGACGGGTACCGTGGGGCCAAGCGTGTTGCGGCCCGGGCGATGGCAGAGGCAAAAACTCTGACCGGGGAGGAGTTCGGTGAGGTCATGGAGAAGGACTACCGGTTGGCCCTGAAGCGATTCTGGCAAACTGTCCGGCGCCTCAGGAGGGGGAAGCAGTGCTTTCCCAACAATGTTTATAGTGGGGGCAGGGAGCTGCAGACCACGACTGGGGACATTATCGGGCGGTGGAAGGAGTACTTCAAGGATCTCCTCAATCCTGCCATCACGCATTCCGTGGTGGAAACAGAGGCTGGGGGCTCGGGGTTGGACTCTTTCATCACCCAGGCTGAAGTCACCGAGGTGGTTAAAAAGCTCCGCGGTGGCAAGGCTTCGGGGGTGGATGAGATCCGCCCTGAGTACCTCAAGTCTCTGGATGTTGTGGGGCTGTCATGGTTGACACGCCTCTTCAACATTGCGTGTTGGTCGGGGACAGTGCCTCTGGACTGGCAGACTGGGGTGGTGGTCCCCCTTTATAAGAAGGGGGACCGGAGGGTGTGTTTCAACTACAGGGGGATCACACTCCTCAGCCTTCCTGGTAAGGCCTACGCCAGGGTATTGGAGAGGAGAGTCCGACCGTTAGTCGAACCTCGGCTTCAGGAGGAACAGTGTGGTTTTTGTCCCGGCCGTGGAACACTGGACCAGCTCTATACCCTCTACAGGGTTCTCGAGGGTTCATGGGAGTTTGCCCAACCGGTTCACATGTGTTTTGTGGACCTGGAGAAGGCATTCGACTGTGTCCCTCGTGATGCCCTGTGGGGGGTGCTCCAGGAGTATGGAATCGGGGGCCCTTTATTAGGGGCCATCCGGTCTCTCTATGAGTGGAGCAGGAGTTTGGTCCGCATTGCCGGCGCTAAGTCAGACCTGTTCCTGGTGCATGTTGGACTCCGGCAGTTCTGCCCTTTGTCGCCGGTCCTGTTCATAACTTTTATGGACAGGATTTCTAGGCGCAGCCAAGGGCCGGAGGGGGTCTGGTTTGGGGACCAATGGATTTCGTCTCTTCTTTTTGCAGATGACGTGGTCCTGTTGGCCCCCTCTAGCCAAGACCTACAGCATGCGCTGGGGCGGTTCGCAGCCGAGTGTGAAGCGGCTGGGATGAGGATCAGCTCCTCCAAGTCCGAGGCCATGGTACTCGACCGGAAAAGGGTGGCTTGTCCTCTTCAGGTTGGAGGGGAGTTCCTGCCTCAAGTGGAGGAGTTAAGTATCTCAGGGTCTTGTTCACGAGTGAGGGAAGAATGGAGCGGGAGATCGACAGACGGATCGGTGCGGCTGCCACAGTAATGGGGGCGCTGTGCCGGTCCGTTGTGGTGAAGAGAGAGCTGAGCTGAAAAGCAAAGCTCTCGATTTACCGGTCGGTCTACGTTCCTACCCTCACCTATGGCCATGAACTTTGGGTCATGACCGAAAGAACGAGATCACGGATACAAGCGGCTGAAATGAGCTTCCTCCGTAGGGTGGCCGGGCACTCCCTTAGAGATAGGGTGAGGAGCTCGGCCATCCGGGAGGGTCTCGGAGTAGAGCCGCTGCTCCTCCACATCGAGAGGAGCCAGTTGAGGTGCCTCGGGCATCTATACCGGATGCCTCCTGGACGCGTTCCTCGGGAGGTGTTCCAGGCACGTCCCACCAGGAGAAGGCCCAAGACACGCTGGAGGGACTATGTCTCTCGGCTGGTCTGGGAACGCCTTGGGCTCCACCCGGAGGAGGTGGAGGAGGTGTCTGGAGAGAGGGACGTCTGGGCGTCTCTGCTGAGTCTGCTGCCCCCGCGACCCGGTCCTGGATAAGCGGAAGACGACGAGTACAAGTACAGAAGTTGTCGTCTTTGGACCGGAGTCTTTAAAAAAGAAACTGCTTAGTCAATCACTTAACCTGGATGGTATTAAATTGACCTCTGATAATAAAGTAAAGAACCTTGGTGTTAACTTTTGACTAGGACATGTCATTTAAATCCCATATTAAACAGGTTTCTAGGATTTCCTTCTTTCATCTCCAGAACATTGCCAAAATTAGAAATATCCTGTCCAGGAGTGACGCTGAAAAACTAGTCCATGCATTTGTTACTTCAAGGCTGGACTATTGTAATTCTTTACTATCAGGATGTCCACAAAATGCAGTTAAAAGCCTTCAGCTGATTCAAAATGCTGCAGCAAGAGTTCTGATGAAAATTAAAAAGAGAGATCATATTTCTCCTATTTTAGCTTCCCTTCATTGGCTCCCTGTTAAATCCAGAATATAATTTAAAATTCTCCTCCTCACATATAAAGCCCTTAATGATCTAGCTCCATCATACATCAGAGATCTGATTGGTCCATATGTTCCTAACAGAGCACTTTGTTCTCAGACTGCAGGTTTACTGGTGGTTCCTAGAGTCTCTAGAAGTAGAATGGGAGGCAGATCCTTTAGTTATCAGGCTCCTCTCCTGTGGAACCAACTCCCAGTTTTAGTCCGTGAGGCAGACACCCTGTCTACTTTTAAGGCTAGGCTTAAAACTTTCCTTTTTGATAAAGCTTATAGTTAGAGTGGCTTAGTTTATCCTGAGCTATCTCTGTAGTTATGCTGCTATAGGCTTAGGCTGCTGGAGGACATAATGGCCACTTTCACCCTCTTTGCTACATTCTCACACTACTCTCCAATTTTGCATAATTTGTTGTTATTTCAGCTTTTAACTTTATGTTCTCTCTTTTCTCTTTCTAGAAGCTACACCTGGCCTGACTCTGTGTCTACCTGTGACACCTTTCTGGACAGGGGCATCGTCCGAGCTTCTGCTGGTAACAACTTAATGCTCACCTTCTACAGATGATCCACATAGCCCTGTCTTTCAGTGTTTAACCCTTTCTCTCTCCTAGACATGGCTACTGACTGAGCTTCTACTGTAACTAACTCTATGTTCTCTCTTTCAGACTCTAACCTTGAAAACTGGATCAGAGTTTATCTGTTCTTTCTTTCTAGATGAAACGACTAAAGGAGCTACATCCATTAACATTTACTTTTCCTTCCCATAGAAAGTACTCCTGGATCAGTGCTTCTTTGTTCTCTTTGTGTCTCTGCTCTGTTCTCTCAAACCCCCAGTCGGTCGTGGCAGATGGCGGCCCACACTGAGCCTGGTTCTGGTTCTGCTGGAGGTTTCTTCCTGTTAAAAGGTAGTTTTTCCTCTCCACTGTCGCTACATGCATGCTCAGTATGAGGGATTGCTGCAAAGTCAACACCAGTGACTGTCCACTGTCTCTACATGCTCATCCAGGAGGAGTGAATGCTGCAAGTCACTGACTGGATGCAATCTGCTGGGTTTCCTTAGATAGAAAAACTTTTTATCCAATTTGAATAAATAACTGAATCTGACTGAACTGTTCAATAATTAGGATTAATTGGAATGTATGAACCTGACTGTTGTGAAGAACCTTGAGACGACATGTGTTGTGAATTGGAGCTATAGAAATAAAACTGAATTGAATTGAATCTTATCACTGCTCTGTTACAGGTTTATGTTGTTGGACCCGGCAGCAGAACGGATCTCCATGCAGGTCAGATGAACCGCTCACCATGTCGTCTTCCATGTCGGTGATGGTGCTGGACGGCAGCAGAGCGCCCTCCATCGTCGTGCTTTTGAACACACCTTTGATTTTGCTGCCGATCCTGCTGATCCCGAACGACTCGCCCCGCCTCGACATGTTCCTGAAGAACAAGGAGAAAGGTTTTCAGAACCAAGTCCAGGACTATTGAAGCAGACGCGCAGCTTCCTAACAAGGTTATTTGGACCTTCTGTCCACAGTCCACTGATTAAAGTCCAACTGGTTCCTGAGAGAACCAACTGGATGGATGTGCACCGCCAGCTGGTTAGAATTCCCAACACAGGCTGAGACATGCAGGATGTCGCTCACTAATCAGAACAGAACCAGGCTGTTCAGAATGAGGTGAAAACTGAATCCCTAAAACTGTAGAACTGCAGGACAGATCTTGAACATCAAGCAGCATCAGGAACCTTCCTGAGCACTGCAGACCAGCTTTCAGTGCTCATCCAGTTCTGTCCTTGTTAACCACAGAACATGGAGTTAGATCCGTGTGCTGGCTTGAGCAGAACCACCAGCTGCTTCCTGCAGCAGCAGCTGGTGTTAACATGTTAAACCGAAGCATTCACACCGCAGCCTGCAGGAAGATGAAGAGCTTCTGCATGCATCCTGCTGAAAACATTCCAACACTCACCTGTTTTCCTCCAGACTGAAGCTGGTTCTGAAATTAAACACATGACTGATGATGCCAGTAAACCTCAGAACAATGTGAGCGGAACTGTGCTGCAGGGTCGGGATTCTGGTTTTTATCCTGCTGCTCATAACAACAAAGACTGAAAGGATTCCTGCGACCAACCTGTTGATCCTGGAGTTTCTGGTTGGAGATTCGGCTCCTTTCAGCAGGTGTCTGAAGTACTGAGAACCAGGAGAAAACAGAGTCAAACAATATGGTTTCACAGAGTCACAAAATGCATCCATTCCTTCAGAATTATTCTGCTAAAACCGATGCAAACTGAAGTCCTCGGATGATTTTTTAAATGCTTCAAAGTAAAATAGAATATCATCCAAAACGTGATTTTATTTCAGTAATATAACTTGTTAAAAAGTCTGATTGTTCACAGAGTGCTATATTTAGGCATATTAGTGGAAAGTTGAGTGGAAGGAAAAGATGTGGCAGAAAGCACAGGTAAGACACATCTGATGTTGTCTCTGGTTAGGAAGTGGGTTGATACAAGGAAGAGACACTTCTTCCTTCCACACAATTTTCCTTTAATATGCTAGGATACAGCACTCTGAACAGCCAGAATCTATATAATAAAAAAGTTTCACTCTTTGAGTCGAGTGGCTGCAATAAATACATTTTTGTATTTTTGTAGCATGACATCAGACCTGTTGAAACTTGTTCTAGGGTTTAGTTGCGTTAATCTCAGTGATGAGCAGCAGATGTTTAGTTTTCTTACTTCGTCGCTGTGGCAGAACATCGGCGTGAAGACACCCTCCAGTAGAAAGAGAACGTGTTCGTACGCCTCAAACAGGCAGGTCATCTTCTGTAGCTTCACCACGTTCCTGTACGGCCCCGCGGCGACTGGAACAGACCACAGCAGCACGTTACCCTGACCTCTGCTGCATCAGCAGCTGCCTGAAGTTCAGCTTCACTGACTTCTGATGGGTTTTAGTGAAGCAGCAGTTTCTGTGCTGATGCCTCTGAAATCAGCTGAGATCTGTTGCTATGGTTACCTGCTGGAACATCGCTGCATCAAAGCTGCCTCACAGGCGCCAAACAGCTGAACGAAACAGCGTTCTGGATCACCAGGAACTTCAAGCAGAGAGGTTCAGCTTCAGAGCAAAGAAGCTTTAGAACATCCAAGCTCCAGGAATATCTCCTTCTGAGAAGCATGTCGCCACCAGTGCAGAGCTTATTCAGTGCACAGTAAAGACCTCTGAACCAAATGGCAGCAAAGAAGACACTTCTATCCAACAAAACTATCAAAGAGAAACTGAACTCTGGCAGGGAGAACAAGGATGGACAACAGGCTACTGGTGCACAGTTGATTTCCTTGATGATTCCTCCTGACTGTTTGGAACATCTGGAGAAGAAAATCTGAGAGAACATCCTGAGTCTAATGTGGTGCTTTCTAGAAGCTACACCTGGCCTGGCTCTGTGTCTACCTGTAACACCTTTCTGGAGAGGGGAATCGTCCAAGCTTCTGCTGGTAACAACTTAATGCTCACCTTCTACAGATGATCCACATGGTCCTGTCTTTCAGTGTTTAACCCTTTCTCTCTCCTAGACATGGCTACTGACTGAGCTTCTACTGTAACTAACTCTATGTTCTCTCTTTCAGACTCTAACCTTGAAAACTGGATCAGAGTTTATCTGTTCTTTCTTTCTAGATGAAACGACTAAAGGAGCTACATCCATTAACATTTACTTTTCCTTCCCATAGAAAGTACTCCTGGATCAGTGCTTCTTTGTTCTTTTTGTGTCTCTGCTCTGTTCTCTCAAACCTCCAGTCGGTCGTGGCAGATGGCCGCTCACACTGAGCCTGGTTCTGGTTCTGCTGGAGGTTTCTTCCTGTTAAAAGGGAGTTTTTCCTCTCCACTGTCGCTACATGCATGCTCAGTATGAGGGATTGCTGCAAAGTCAACGCCAGTGACTGTCCACTGTCTCTACATGCTCATCCAGGAGGAGTGAATGCTGAAAGTCACTGACTGGATGCAATCTGCTGGGTTTCCTTAGATAGAAAAACTTTTTATCCAATTTGAATAAATAACTGAATCTGACTGAACTGTTCAATGGTTACGATTAATAGGAATGTATGAACCTGACTGTTGTGAAGAACCTTGAGACGACATGTGTTGTGAATTGGTGCTATATAAATAAAACTGAACTGAATTGCAAATAGAGAAGCATCCGGATCCAATACATGGGTGGGGTTGCTTCCCCTTCAATGAAGTGGACTTCCTCCTGGTTCTGCTCAAGAACTTTACCATGGATAAGGTGGGGATACCAAAACGTCCTCCAGGAGGAGCTTATTCCGACATCCAGGAACAGTTTGGTGAAGATCTGTGGATTGTCCAGCACGATGGAGCAACTTGTCACAAAGCTAAAGTGATAACAAAGCTGCTCAACGATCAGAACATGGACATGCTGGACCTGTGGTCAGGAACCTCTGGACCTGAAGCCCTTTGAGAACCACCCCACAGCATGATGGCGCCACCACCGCCCAGTTTTCAAAAAGCAGGTGGAGAAACTGCAGCCAACAAACTGGGAACAATTCCAAGTAATAGGAAGACAAGAATGGGTCTGGTCCACAAGCTGGTATCAAACGGTTACAGAATTACTGCTACTTCCAACCAGAACCAGAACCAGAACCAGAAAGAGAGAACTCAGTCTAATTATTAAACATCTAAATGTTCTGATCATCATTTCTTGTATCAGGCTTTAATGGATGGAGGGTTCTGCAACATTCCACAGAAACATGAAGAAGACTCTAAAATTTTGAGACCAGAACATTTGTTTGAGTAGAACCTTTTGACCCAGACTGAACATCCAGATGATTGTTCTCCCTGGATGTTCTGCTGGTAGCTGAACTGTTGAGCAGAGAAAACTGTTCCTTACTGTTCCTGATCTCCTCCACGATAAACGGGTCGAAGCTGATCTTGTCGATGCTTTCGTCCAGGCAGTAGGTCTCATAGATCTGGACCATCTCGCCGTGCAGACGCTGCAGCTCGGAGTCGCTCAGCTCCGGACTCAGGATCTTGTCATTGAACTCCTCTGCAACATGGAGGCTTTAGATGATGAAACCTGATCTTGGAGCCCAGTGAACAAGCAGTGTGGTGTTTTGGATCTTACCCACAGCGAGGCAGAACTGCAGGACGTGCACGGCTCCTTCCTGCTTCAGGAAGTTAAGGAAACGGAAGAGGAGATCCTGCTGCTTCCTGATCTCCTTCAGCTCCAACTTCAGCACCTGGGAAAGCACAGAGGGAGGTATTCCAGGAAAACATCAGCGTGTTTAAATTGGATCGGTTTGTTCAGAACCAGGCGGAAATTTACCGACGGCTTCTTGTTGCTGATGCTGGTATATTTCTGCAGGAACGGAACCAGTGGAGATGGAGGATCTGTGGCTGCTTCTGGCTGCAGGTGGAAAACATTTCCATAAGAAACCTCAGTTCAACCAATAATCAATCAAATCATCTGAAATTACAAGCAGGACAACACTGAGGTGGAGCTCAGCCTCCATCCTCCATCAGCAGCTGGTGCTACTGAGGACGTAACATCGGGCTCTTACCGGAGTGTCATCCACGAATATGAGCACCATGAGGTTCACAGTATCCTGAAACAGGAGCAGAAGCAGTTAATGATGAAACATCTGCTGGATGGTCTGATTCCACTGCTTCTCAGGCTGTAAATCTGACTCGTGGCTCTCCGGGCCACATCAGGATGAAACAGGACATGAAACAGCACAAAGCTTGAACTGGGTTTGGGTTTCAGAGTGTGGTATTTGGACCATTTGCTAACTTAGATCAGCTGTAACTCCTGGACTGATTCTCTGGCACTAAACACAGAATTTTTAAAGAACTTTGGTACCAGTAAACAAAATAGACATTATAGTACTTTGGACTTTTAGCCCGAACCAGTATAAAAACCACAGGTCCAGTTCAGCAAGTATATAAGTCAACAGTACACTTTTGGACCATGTTTTGCTGAATATTGGACCATTTGCACATTGCTGGACGCCACCAGGCTTTCCGGCGTTTTCGGCCATTTTGTATCTCAATATAGTCCGCTACTACAAATCCCAGCGGGCACTGCGGCTGATATGACGGGGCGTCCCATGTCTGACGTCACAGGACACTATATAGGAAGGTGGCCCCTTTAAGGAGGTGCTTTCAGCTGAAACCGAGACGCAGTTATCACGCAATTGGAGCATCAATTCTGGAGAAGAAATCCCGCGTGGATTTCATTTATTCTCCCCGTCGGCCAACGAAAAAGAAAAATTCATGAAAGAAGTTTCTGGAATAGGAAGGCCAGAAATTTCACTTTACTGATCGAAGACGTGAGTTTAACACGTAACAGAAGAAAAAACCCTCACAGAGGTTTTAAGGAGACGGATCGTCACCCTTGTTTTTGTTCCAGTCGACTGCTGACGGTCAGATCATTTTTTCCCCCCTTCGCCAAGGAGGCCAGAGGATGAAGATTGACCGCTCTTCTTGGAGTTTAACTGCAGACGCGCAGTAACTCCCCCCCTCTCTCACTCGCTGCCCCAGAAGGAAAACTTCAACAAGTAAAATCCATCTTTTTATTTTATTTTTAGTTCTTTATTAGGAATAGCGTGGGCAGGGTAGAGTAGGATGTAGTGTGATTTAGAATCGCCACTTAGAGTCTAATGTGTTCTGAATTATATGTTCATGCCTTACGTTATTGAAACATGATTGCTCTTGGACTCTGAAGCCGTCGTGCTTCTCAAGTTGTGATTTTACTGTGTGACACCTGGTGCAGCTGCGCTGTTAAAATTGAACTGCTATAATAACTTTATGGTGAAAATCAACCATTTTCTTTGTCTTCGACACTTCATGTTTATTAGTTGCCACCAAAAGGTTTACAACCCTTTGTGTTCTCGGACCCCCAGCGGTGGGGGAGGTTTTGTGGCTCACAGTAACTAAGCTACACTTTCTGGCGGGCCGCTCCCCAAACTCTGCTCCGTGTCATATTATCATTTGTTTGCCATAACTGCTGGTTTGATTCCATACACACCCACTGCTGTTTTGTTTTATTTGTTTAGTTAGATATTTTACCCTTTTGTGTAGAACTTTGCATGTTTGATTATGTGAAGATTATTGTCCAAGAGTGGATTGTATCAGGCGGTTGATTCAATAAAGATTCATGTAGATAAAGAGAAGGCGTTTTGTGTTTATTTTGTGCAAGAGTGATTCTTCAGTCAAAATAAGGTCAAAGTTCCCCACGTTTCCGCAGAAACGGTCGATTAAACAGTGACATCTCTGGTAATAGTTATTAATTATTACTGAGTATTTAACGGTTGTAATTATCAAAGGCTTTCAGCCACAATTACAATCCCATAAGACATCTCTGGTTTCAATTCATAAATGAGGATTTTTGGTTAAGAAATTAATTTAGTCAAATTATGATTTTCAATTATAATTATTGATAAATATTAATTAATCAATAATCATAATCCCAACCACAAAAAGGAGGTTATTTAGATATAAAATCAATGAATTTATTGGATGTTTGTTTTGGTTTTTTTACAAAATGGAAAAAAAAGTCTGGAAAATAAATTATTTTTCCATAATTCTATTTTCTAATTATTGAACTGGAGGTGAAACCATCTCTTCACACTGGGTTCTGTTAAAGATAATAAAACATAATAATAATCAAACTCAAAAGGATAACAGGCTTACAGGGTCAGCCACGAAGTCCATAGTCGGCAGGATAACGGATCCGACCATCACTTCCCGTAGCAGCAGAGTGAGAGACCTGAAGCAAAGGGAAACAGAACCATGGATCAACTGAACAAGACAATTAAATCCATGGAACCCGACTGACTGAGATCAATGTGATCCGGTAACAGAAAAACAGCTCGTTGGTTCTGTTTCCTGTCTGTTAAACCGGGTTTGGTACCTCAACTAAAGAACTGGAAACAAACTGCATTTCTGTGACTGAAACAAAGAACCTGAAGAATCCATCCTCCTCTGTCACACCAACCATCTGCATACCTTCCTCTAACCACAGCCATGAACCATCTCCCCATGTCCACCATCCTTGGTCTGACCTATGCGGTATCTGTCCTCTGCATGTGTCAGAACCATCTCAGCCTTATCTTGGAGACAGACCTTCTGCTTCCCTGGTTTTACCAGCAGCTGCTGAAGCCGTCCATGTCTTTATACCTGCAGTCTGTGGCTTTTGAAGGCATGGCGTAGGAGAACAGCATCTCCGTCAGCTTCCTCAGGTACAGCAGCTCCTCCTTCCGGCTGTGCAGAGCGACGTGAAGGTTGGCGCCGTATTCCTCCAGAGCTGCCTGCTGCAGGTTCTCCATGTTCTTTGCTGCCCACAGAAAACACAAGTATGGGTGTGAAACCCAACAGCACCATGGACTTTCCTGTGGTTCCATCAACATTGCTTTGGTAACAGACTCTGGACCTTTTGCTCGAGCTCTGGCAATGATTTCTATGTGCTTCATCACAGCCTTCATCACTTTGTCTGCAAACACAGCTGGGATGTCAACCTGCAAAACAGTCAGTTTAAACTTTAGTCGCAGAAATCACAGAAATTACCACAAATAAATAAACTCCTCTGATTTTACCATGATGGCTGCCCCAGCGTTAAGGCTGTGAGAATTTACTTGGTCTCAGAAATCCAGAGTTCATTTCAGGAGAAGAAGGTTTCTTCATCACAATGTGACGAAGAACAAGTCAGACATTTTTAATCTCATGTCTTCCACGTTTCATTGGTAAAAATCAGCAAAACCTGGAATCCCAAATGAAATAAAACCTTGTGCTCCTAACCCCAGGAATTCTGTCCCTCATCCATTCATCCCCACTCATCTTCCTCACCTATCTGCATTATACCCCATTATGGCCCCTGTTTCATTCTTCAGTAGAGGCGTAATGAGACATCACCTTCTGAGCTCTGCGGATCAGCACCGACGCAAAGAAGCGAAAAGTCATCCGGACTTCGTCTAAACACGCGTCGTCCTCTGTGATGTCCCTGAAAGCAGAGGAGGGAAGTTAGAGGAAGTGCTTCACACCTGCCCATGTGAAGGTTAACCCTGGAGGTATGCTCTCACCTGTACCAGGGGTACACAAACTTCTCCAGAACCAGCTCAAACACCTGCAGACAGGACATGTCAGAAACACATCTGCACGTTTTGGATCAGAACTAAATGTGTCTCCATGCTGTGAGTTACCTCTGCTACTGAGGCGTCCACTTTGGAATGAACCTTCAGGTCCAACCAGGGCTGGTGGTTTTCCAGGAGCAGAGTCAGCCTGCAGCGAACAGAACGCTCATCAGTTACCACAGTTATTACACACACAGAACCCTGCTGAGGCAGACCCGAATGCTGAATACCAGCTGGCCTCTCAACCAGCAAACATCAGTGTGACTCTGATACCCATAAATAAAATCTGTTCACCAAATGCCTTCAGAAAACTGTAGGAGAAAACGTATAGTTCACTCTGAACACACCGCCCCCACAGGAAAACATGGTGGTGGCAGCATCATGCCACGGTACAGGGAAGATGGATGGAGCTAAATCCAGGACAATCCTGGAAGAAAACCTGTTAGAGGCTACAGAAGACCCGAGGCTGGGGTGGAGGTTCACCTTCCAGCAGGAGAACCACCCTGAACATAAAGCCAGAGATACAAGGGCCTAGTCAAAGTCCAAACCTAAAATCAACTGAGAATCTGAAGCAAGACATGAAAACTGATGTTCACAGATGTTCTCCGTCCATTCTGACTGAGCTTGATCTGTTTTACAAAGAAGAACGAGCAGAACTGTCTGTAGATGTTCTAAGCTGGTGGAGACAAATCCCAGAAGACCTGCATCTGGACCTGCCAGAGGAGGTTCTACAGAGCACTGACTCAGGGGGCTGAATATAAATGCCCTCTGGTCCACTTTGTTTGGTTTGTCACAGGAAATCCCCAAGAAATACATTGAAGCTTGAAGTACGAATACTTCAGCGAGGTTCTGGACTTTAGGTTTGATGTGAAGTTCTGGTGAACCCACCGGTGACGTTTGCATTTAATCTTCCCACAGACGGCGCAGCTGTGGCCCAGAGGAAACAGCTCAGGCTCCTGTCGCTGTTGGACACAAAGAACATCAGAAACTGTTTGGTGCACACCTGAAGGTTCTTCAACAGACAGAAAACACGCAGGTCCTACTTTGTTCCTCGGCTTTATGGGGAAAAAGACGTTCGGAAGGAGCGAGTCTGGTCCCAGCGAGCAGTAGAAGGTGATGATCCCAGCCAGGAGCGACCAGAAGACCATGAAGATGTGGATGTACCTGCAGAAAGATGATTCAGACATGGATGAAGAAAACCAGTCCAAACAGGAAAATTAAATATTTATTTATATGTTTCATAATTAATTAGCTTTACTTGATTTTAAACATATCATCTAACTTCTTAATGCTTCAATAACTTTATTAATACATTAATAATTAAATGATCATTAATTAGGCATTTTATGACAGACCAAACATCACAGACTGACTCTTTAAAAGCACCATCATTTAAATAAAACATTAATCAATGAGTCAAAACCATTATTAAAAATGGGTATAAATTATTTATTAAATGCATAATATTTTCATCATCAATTAGAATCATCTTTATCTCAATAATAATTATTTCCAAATCCTATTACAAAGTTGTGGGTGTGGCTAACAGTGCTCCAGGTGAAGGTGATTGGTCTGAAGCTGAGCTGCTGCTAAGGTCGGCCAATCACATGTTGACAGCACATTAAATACCTGCAGTTATTTTGTTCCATATTACATGTATATTATATTAATTATTTCTTTATTTATTTTTACATAAAATATTTGTAATTATGTTATACAGAAAAAGAATATTGAATGATTTCTTTATTGAACGTCCTCGACATTTCATTTAAATATTGCCTTTTTTCTGATAAAATAAATTAACTGGATCTGAACAGAACTTCTACTGCTCTGCAGAAGCAAAGGATGAACCAGAAACAGAATCCCACTTGTTCCCCATGAACAACAGACATTGTTCAGCAAGACGTTCCCAAAGCATTCCGGGCCCAGCTGCACGACCTGGAACAAAACCATAATTTAATATGAACCAAAGGAAGCAGACAGGCAGCTGCAACACAGAAAAGTCCAGAATATTCTGGAGTTTGCTAAGATATTGGGGCGTGATCACAGAACCGTCAAACATTTGGTTGCAAATAGTCAACTGGGTCGCAAGAAACTTGTTGAGCAAAAAAGACGCACATTAACTACCAAGTGGTTGAGAAGAATGAAGCATGAAGCTACCAGGAACCCATTATCTTCCAGTACAGGCTGGTTCCATAACTACTACCTACCTGGAGTACCTAGAAGTACAAGATGTTCAGAGCTCAGAGACATGGCCAAGGTAAGGACGGCTGAAACCCGATCACCACTGAACCAGAACACATAAGCTGAACTCGTCTAGACTGGGCCAAGAAACATCTGAAGACAGATTCTTCAAAAGGTTTTATGAACTGATGAAGTAAGAGTGAATTTTGAAGGACCAGATGGATGGACCTATGGCTGGATCGAGTCAGACGCCTGTAAGGTGGAGGTGGGGTACTGGTATGGGCTGGTATTGGTAAAGATGAGCTGGTTGGGCCTTTTCAGGTTGAAAATGGGCTCAAAATCAGCGCCCAAACCTCCGGCCAGTTTTAGACACTTTCTTCAAGCAGTGGAACAGGAAGAAGTTTGCATCTTTCAAGAAGACAATGATATTTATGCAGGACAACACTCCATCACATGCATCCAATAACTGCTCTGCATGGCTAGCCAGCAAAGGAGTTAAAGATGAAAAACCGAACCTCTTCTTCAACTGACCCGAACCCAATGAGAACTTGTGGGCAGCTGTTAAACAGGAGATACACAACGAACACTCGACCTCTCTGAACATCTGTCTGGGAGACCGTAGTTCTGCTGCACAGAACCTTGATCATCAACAGATGCAGAAATGACTCCATGAATGGAGGCTTGTAGCTGTTATTGAAGAGAACTGTGGCTTTATTGGTTTATTGAAAAGTTTGGAGTTGTTAATCAATAACATCAAAAGATGAAAAAAGTGTTTTTCATTTAGTTGTGTAATAATTCTGCACAATAAGAGTTGCCCAGTAATTGTGCACATCAGGGGTGATTGCTCCTAAGACTGCAAGGGAAGCTCAGCTTCCCCTAAAATGTCAAAAAATAAGTAATTAAATATATATTGTTGTGTGTTCATGTCATTGACTAAATATGCGCTACAACGTGCTCAACTTTTGTTCAGAATCAGCTTCTTATCTCTGGTAACGACGCGGCTTTCCTCTCACTCATTCCCGCAGCTTCACAGCGCTTTAAACAGTGAGTTCAATAACGAAGTAAAAATGCTGGGCTTTGTCCCGCCCATCAGCGTCTCTGGGGGTCTATGGGGCAGCCTTGGCTGCAGCGAAACGAGACGAGTCATTGGATAAATGCTGGGCTTTGTCCCGCCCATCAGCGTCTCTGGGGGTCTATGGGGCAGCCTCGGCTGCAGCGAAACGAGACGAGTCATTGGATAAATGCTGGGCTTTGTCCCGCCCATCAGCGTCTCTGGGGGTCTATGGGGCAGCCTCGGCTGCAGCGAAACGAGACGAGTCATTGGATAAATGCTGGGCTTTGTCCCGCCCATCAGCGTCTCTGGGGGTCTATGGGGCAGCCTCGGCTGCAGCGAAACGAGACGAGTCATTGGATAAATGCTGGGCTTTGTCCCGCCCATCAGCGTCTCTGGGGGTCTATGGGGCAGCCTCGGTTGCAGCGAAACGAGACGAGTCATTGGATAAATGCTGGGCTTTGTCCCGCCCATCAGCGTCTCTGGGGGTCTATGGGGCAGCCTCGGTTGCAGCGAAATGAGACGAGTCATTGGATAAATGCTGGGCTTTGTCCCGCCCATCAGCGTCTCTGGGGGTCTATGGGCAGTGGGCTGGTCTCGGCTGGCCCGAACGCTCAGCTTCTGCATGATGATTGGATGATCTGTCTGAGGCTGAATCCCTTTTTGATTGACAGCGAAATCAGCGAATCAGCGATCTTGAAGTTGAGCTTCCCCTCCTTGAAAGACCAGCATCCACCACTGGTGCACATATCTCCTAAAACGACCACAACTTGACTTCTACTTTCTTAAACATTCCTGTTTGAGATTTATTAATATGTTGGATTAACTGAAAGCTCTGAAGTTGTGATTAATACTAATAATCCTGAAAAATAAGACTTGCCTAATAATTGTGCACAAGCTAATAGTGGTGTACAAGTCAGGGGTTCGATTCCCGACCTCTTTCTGCCCATTTCCAGTCTGACTGCTGTCAATAAAGGCCACTAAAAAATATTAGCGCCACCAAGGAACCTCCTGCAGTTTTCTGCTGAGTCCTAGGATAGAAAATTCAGAATCAGTCCAAAATGTTCTGGCAGCTTAGACCTCAAAGGTAATCAACAGTGGTGGGCACAGCTAACCAAAAGTTAGCTTCGCTAGCTAAAATATTAGCCTAGCTAAGACTTCAGCTGGCACAATGACGTCACGTCGCATGAACAGGTAGTAAGCCAATAGCATGCTTAATGGACTCTTCAAGACACGCCCATAACAGAAAGGAACCAACTTAACCCCGTAACCCGCAGAATATTTGTTCCGCTGTTAGCAGATCAGAACTTGTTAAACAGGGTTTAGTAAATCTGGGTCAGAGCGCCCCGGACCGGGTCATAATGAGTTGAAGTGTCCCGAATTCTGAGTTTCTGAACAATTTTTAACCCAGAATAGAATTATTTGAAACCGTTTTATATATATATATATATATACGTTTTTTTTTCCGTAGATTCGGTTTGATCCTGCCAGACAGAACCAGGTCAGACATCACGTGATCCCTGCAGTGTCCAGGTGATCACACACCCTTCATCCTCCTCATCATCACCTGTTGAGCAGCACCGTGAGAGCCACCAGGGCCAGCAGCAGGCAGCAGGACACCGGGTACTGACGGCCCGTTTCCCGCAGGACCTCCACCTTCAGCCCCCGCATCAGACCCTCCATGTAGCCCCTCAAACCCGCCATCCTGTCAGGAAAACACCTGGAAACCCTCCAAAAACACGGTTCTACGGAGGATTCGGCGCTTTATCAGCCATGTTCTAAAAGCAGTTGGTTCGGCTGGTGATTGTAGCGATAAGAACCTCCAGCAGAGAAGCTTCTTTATGAGATTAAGCAGATTTTATCTAGAAATAATCCGTTAAACCTCCCGGTTCTGGGTTCCGGTTCCTCCGATAGCTTTAACCAATGTTCACTTCTTGTTGGACATTTTTCTAAAAGTCCGGACCGACTTCCTCTTAGCCAGGACGGCTTTAATCCAACAGCGGGTTGCCAGATCCGACAGACACACGGAATAACTGTTGTCCTCTTGGCCTGATGTTTTATTGATTGAAATGTTTTTTATTGCATAAAAGGGTTTAATAAGCGTTATTTTTTCGCAATAAATAAGTATTTACTCTAAAATGTCTGAATGGCATTTCATATACAAGCTCTAAATCAACTGATCTACATTCACTGAACCTAATCTTTTGCTTTTTTTGGCAGTTCATAGGGTGTGAAGACTCAGTCCCTTTACGTTTAATTATTTAATTACATAAAACTGTAGATGTTTTCAGTTCTAGCAGCTCTGCAGAAACACCAGAAGTGTATTATTGCCGCGACATGGCATCCCTTAATCCAAACAACAACTTCCTGTTAGACGATCATTTTATTTATCACGGTTCAGTGTTTTTAGCTGTAAAAAAGTGTATTCAGCTACTTTCTTATTATTGAATTATGACCTCTGACCCTAGCTGTGGCAGTGAGGCCTGTTTGGTGGTTCAGCCACTCCTGGGAAGGTTCTCCATTGTTCCATGTTGTCAGTATTTATGGATAATTGTTCTCACCGTGGTTCCCTGGAGACCCAAAGACGTGGCTTTAGAACCCTAAACAGACTAATGTCTGTGACTTTGTTTCTCCAGATGTTCTTCAAGCAGGATGCACTGCTGTTTAAGGTCTTATAGCCTACTTCATGTCGTCAGGCAGGTCCTTTAATCAGGCCTGGCTGTGGCTGAAGAAACTGGACCAAACATTTTAGATGCTGTGAAACATTTAGGTTTCAGAGATTATTTGAAGGTCATGAATATCCTCCATCAGTACTGCTTCTCCATCTTTATGACTGGTTTGCTTGTGAACATTAGTGGTGGAGTCAAGGACTTTTGGAAGTTATGAAACCAAGTCACTTGTTTTTGTTTCTAAAAGTTAATATTTTAATAAATTATTAATTTATGCAATAAATACAAAAAATAAGCAAGTTCAAAGTTAACAAGTTTATTAGAAAAATAAGTTTACCTCATGTCACTGTACAGTACAAAACATTTTACTTGCAAGAGTGCAAACACACACAGAAGACAGCCAGACTCTTAACACTGGACATCCAATAGTGCCAGATGCTAAAAATGAAAAGCTGCGCATCATTTCAGAACTCAGACCAGAACATGAGTCCAGATTCAAAGACAATGTGTTTCATGGCAGGAAAACAGCAACAACTTCCTGTTTTTAAAGCACCTTAAAGGAGAATCCCCCAGCAGGTAACAGGTGTAAGGTAGAATACAACCCTAACATGACACTGTGCTCTACTACAGCTCCCAGAATGCCTTTCAAACCCTCTAAGAGGTGTGCATTTCTTAGAAACGCCAGTGGATGTGAGGGGAAATCTCAGTTTCATTAAGGGGAAGCTAGAATGGATCTGTTGGTGCCGCCTGGAGCCAATAAGCATCAGTTTTGGACTTGATGTGAATCCAAATCCAAGCTGGATCCCAGCTACAGACTGTCCTCATATTTGGAAAAGATTTGGACCAAATAAGCTGGAAAACAGCGAGGTTAGGATATTCTGTCAGGCATGCTGAGGGATCTGCAGGTGGAGCAGAACATCAGACCAGAACATGAGACTAAAAGCTCCTTCAGGTCATGTGATGATTCTATAATAAAGACTAACTTTAGCTGAGAGACATGCAGAGTAACATTACATTTCCATTAGACATTGTACACAAACAGAGAAAAGACACGAATTAAGAGCAGATTTCATGAGAACCTGCAGAGAACCTGCATGATGATCAGGCTGCAGCTGAAGGCCTGAAACATCAACACTGATCCGAACGTCAGCTTGTGAACCAATGATCCCTCAGAATGGAGCTGGAACATCAGGCTTCGTCACCGGTTTTAATTAAACTGTCTGGGAAGCTGAAGTGTGTGGATCTGTTGGTGAGTTTAATCTAAAACCTAAAAGCTGCTGATTAAAGTTCAGGTATTTAGGTTGAGAGAATCTTTAGGTCACTGCGTTTACAAGAAGCAAAATGATAACCTGGAAATGAAATGAATCAGTTCATTATGTTCTAAAATATTTCATGACTCAGACGGGCTTGGGTTTTATTTAAATAAAGAAGCTGGATGTCTGGCTTTGAACTCCTCCTAACCAAGTTGTTTTCCTGCTTTGCATCAAGGCCTGTGTTGCTGTGGAAGTCTAACAATCCCTGGAGTCTTCATCAAGCACTGCGTCTTGAAACAAGGCCGACAGAAGAAGCTCTGAATGTTGACACTGAAATCTGGACCTAATTCAGACTTTTAGAGCCTATAATGATTCAATGAAACATGTTTTAGGCCTGCAGAACCTCTTTGGGATTGAAAGAAATGGGCTGAAAATAAACATTATTTGACACGTGGCGCCCAGCCCGCAGCACCAGAACAAGTGCTGCCTTTAACAGAGAGGAACCATCTACTCACCGGTCCAGTATTTAGGAAGCACCAGCTTACTTTACTCTGAACTGAATATTTGTGGTTCTGTTTTCAGTGCTCCGATTGGATACTTCGATTTCTAAATGAGTTGTAACCATCCAATCACATGAACTTATTTTATGAGCCTGATGATGAACTGCAAACTCTGGAATCATTCAGCAGCAATAATTTCCAAAGTAACGTTTCACTGACCCACCGTCAGAACCAGAACCCAGCAGGTGTCTCAGAGTGGAAGACTGAAGATCCCTTAGCAGCTCTGAAACAGCTTCTGTTCGTCTGTAACGTATGAAGAGCTTCACTTAGGCTCATTTCAAGAGCAGCAGCTAACTGCAGCAGCCTGGATCAAACCTGGAGATGGAGCTGAAGTTCATCAAGTGCTCCGTTATTGTGCAAACCTCTGAGCTGGAGATGGCGTCAGGTGGACCCTGCCTGGCTTTCCTCCAGCTTCAGGAGAAAAACTCGAGACTGAGGTAGTTAACAATCCACTCTGCTGAACTGCCTGGCCCTCAACGCTGCTCCAGATGACCACAGATCATTAAGTCCATCTTCAAAACAAATGAAATAAAAAACACAGAGTTCAAGCAGTCCATACTAAAAAAGTGCAAGGCTTTATCCAGGATGACTGTCCTGAACTCCTGCTCAGCATGGCTTCACATGGATCTGAGTGTTCTTCTGATTATCCCATCTGCTCCTCAATAAGGCTGGATCACCACTGGCCCACTGAGTCAGCTGACCTTACCCCTTCCTCCTGCCTCAGCCTGCGCCGCCGGGTCGGTCCTCATAGCAACACATCAGGAGCGGCCTCCACCCCTTTTTCCTGCTAGTCAGGTAACAAAAGGAAGCAATTAGAGAAGGAAAACAGGACGGTGTCACATCTACACACTCATATACTGCTGACTGACAGCTGCAACATGAACCAGAGGAAGCATTCACACAGCCTGACAGCACATGCATGAGTTAATGCTCAGAGAATCCGCTGGAACCGAAGCAGAGGTGCAGCAGGTGGAACGTGAACACGCTCAGACAGGAAGGAGAGCAGGGAAAGGAAAGCAGTGAGCAGCCATAGAGGTAAAGTGGACAGAAATAAGCTCAGGTGAGTCATGCAAAGCAGTTATCTAGCACAACAGCACAGGAGACACATGCAGGATTAGTATCCAGGTCGTAAATAGCAAGGAGAATCCTTCTGGGACAAGAAAAGCTTCGCTTTCAGAATAAAATCAAATTGTGCTTTTACTCCCTCCCCCCAAAGTGACAAAAACAACTTAGGGCTTACTGTTGATGCTGCGTCGACAGTGAATTTAGGACACCAATTTGTGAGACATTTATGTTTTTGGACATGAGAGGAACTCATAAGGATGGAGTATGTCACTACACATACAGAGCACTTGAGAGATGCCGAATACAGAAGTAGGTGATTTGGAATTTGATGGCATGCAAGGTGACACTGTAGCACGTGGCCAACATTGGCAAACCTTCAGTCCTTTTTCTTCCACAAGGAGCCTTAAATTTGAAGGAAATTTGAAGAGAGAATTTGCCCAAACATGAATTTTCAACACAATTTGAAGTTTGTTTTTTACACGAGTGCGTGTATGTTTATTAAAGCAGACAAACAGCAAAGAATACAAGCCAAAATGTAAAGCCAAAAATAGGACTGCTGGGGTCCTCCGTTTCTCTTTTCAGGAACAAGACACGCATTACCTTGACAATACAAATCGTAGTTTCATTGCTTTTAAACAGGTTTAGGAGACATATGCTTTGTTGCTGTTAGCTACTTAAAACATGGAAACCAGAATGTGTAAAAACATACAGAAAGCTTTAGCCAAATAGACAGCTGCAGCACAAATCTGCCTGTAAAAAACGGCCTTTAAAAAGTGGTAAAAACAAAGGGAACAAGAAGAGCAGTTCGCCAGAAACAGGTGGGGGTGGGATTACGTTTGGAGTCCAAGCGGATTTTTAAAATATGTACAGAGATCTTGCCAGATGTCACCAATTTGGAGGAAAAAAATGCAGGCAACCGTATGATTGAGGGCCAATCAGATCAAGTCTCTAAACCAAAAGAGAAAAATCAAGATGGATTTTTTGAAGCAAAGCCCTACTGGTTTACTTCCACTGCTGCCCAAAAGAATCCTGATAAAATTCCTGGTTGTCAGATTTGTAACCAGAATAGTTACCAGAATGATCACCACCTTGGAGCGGTTGCTGAGCAATGGGTTGAGAGCCCCAGTTCTGATTATTGGTCTGGCGGCGCTTGGAATCTGGCTGGTTGTACCCATCAGCTTTGCGCTTTCCTCCTACATTTCCACCGCGGCCACCCCGCACACCACGTACCCCTCCTCGCCCTCTCGGCTGCATGCCTCCTCTTGATCCGCGTCCGCCGCGGCCCAGTCCGGGTACTCCGCCGCGCTGGGAGAAGTTGGCCCTGCCTCTGGGTGCTCCGGCTCCGCCGCGTCCCCTGACTGGGGAGGCTCCGCCCCTGGGACCTCTACTGCCGCCCCGCCCTCGGGCCGGGGCCTGGAACTCGTCGTACCCGTAGTACGGGTCGTCGTAGCCGCCACGGTAGTTGTGGTAGTCATAGCCGTAGTAATCGTAGTAGTCGTCATAGCTGTAGTAATCCTGAGGGTAGCCGTAGCCTCCCCGGTTGCCACCGCGGCCCCGGCCCCTAACAGGAGGAGCCATGTGGGGCGCGGGAGGGTAGTAGTAATAATCATCATACCTGAAGGAGAGAAAAACAACATAACATCAACACTGAAAGCAGCCATGAACAATGTCCCTGAAACACATGTAGAGCGCCATCTACAGCCCCATGTGTGAAAGCCCTTCATACATGGACCAACTCATCCCAACGTATTTGGATTAGATCCTGTTGTCCTTCAAACCGTAGTCCAACCAGAATCAGTGTAAGTGGAGATGTTCACATTGAATCACTGGTGAGCTCTCAGGGCCTTCAAGGTACTCAGAGAAGGTTCTAAAAACGGAGCTTCTGTAAGATCTAGCAGTGTAACCTGAGCTTGATTTAGACTTTTCTGTCACAGCGTTCTGCCTTATGGTCACTGGAAATCAGGAAAAACAAGCCAATCAGAGGTTCTCCTGAGTATGTCTGTAAGGAAGAGGAGGTGGTGTCTGGGGTTGTTCAGATGGAGAAGAGGTAACAGTTTTCATCCTTCTTCCCTTCTGTTCTAAGCAGATCCTTCAAATGGTTCTTCTATCCAGCTGATAAATATATCAACGGACTTCTTCCTTCCAATGATGCTGTTTATTAGGTGGGATTTTATCAGAGCAGCTGTGTGTGACGACTGTCCTCGTAGGTTTACATGCCGTCTAGATGAGCAGCTGGAGTCACTTAGAGACACAGAAAGCTGACGCAGGAAACAATATCACGACATTAGGAATGCTGTACACACCATGACTGGTGAGCCGTCTTACATTTGTGATTTGGCTGCTTGTCTCTGGGCTTTCCGCTCCTTCCTTTTCTGGTCCGGTGGTTTGGCAAAAACGATTTCGATTGGCTCTCCCTCCAGCTCCTTCCCGTTCAGTTCTTCCAAAGCCTGCAGCAAGATGGGTTTTCATTTAACCGTCCAACCAAAGCCAGAATGTCTGATCTGAGACCATCATCAGTACCTTCACTGCTCCTTCCCTCTCCTCAAAGTGAATGAAGGCGTAGTCTTTGAGCTTCTTAACTCGCTCTAGTTTCCCAAACTGGCTGAACGACTTCTCCAGGATTTCTTCTGTAACATCGTTGGCAAGGTTCCTCACAAATAAGACCTTGACCTGCACAGAAAAGGTTTGTCCTTCTTGTTATAAGACAGGTGCAGCTCAGTTATTTGAAATATCATCAAAATGTTCATTTATTTCAGAAGTTCAGTTTAAAGAGTCAAGCTCTAATATTAAATATTAGAGCCAATACTCCTCACAGAGTAATTAATTCACTGAGTTAGTTTTGATGGTTGGACAGTCGCTGTCATTGCTGCAAAGTCAACACCAGTGACTGTCCACTGTCTCTACATGCTCATCCAGGAGGAGTGAATGCTGCAAGTCACTGACTGGATGCAATCTGCTGGGTTTCCTTAGATAGAAAAACTTTTTATCCAGTTTGAATAAATAACTGAATCTGACTGTTTGAAAGTTAGGATTAATTGGAATGTATGAACCTGACTGGGAATCTGTACGATTGAACTGAATTGACTTTGTAAAGGCCCTCCAGATGACATGTTGTGAATTGGTCTTATAGAAATAAAGTTGAATTGAATTAAATGGTTCTGGCTTCCAGCTCATGAAAACCCAACGTTCAGCTTCAAAGCTGAATATTACATCAGACCAATAAAAAGGACTTAAAAGCAGAAATGTCGGCCTAACATTGCCATGGTGATTAAAGCGGGTTTTGGTCCCGTTGGCACTGTGGGTTGGTACCAAGACCTACTGGAAAATGAAGTCAGCATCTCAATAGGGCTCCAAAACTGACTGAACTTTAACAGGCTTTGCTTCTCAATCCTCTCAAGGCTGCCGCTTGTTCTACCACACTTTTTCCTTCCACTCAATTTTACATTAATATGCTTGGATAGGGCCGCCTCTTTGGCACTGAGCTTTAGTGGCTTATCAGGGCTCTGTGTAACTTTCATTGGGCTTTTAAGATCTTTATGAATAGAATTTGAGACCAGTCTCTAGTCATGAAAAATAACTTAAGTTAACCTAATAACTAATGTGTAACTGATGTAATTGTGTTTTTCAGTTCTGACCTGAGACTCAACTGCTTTAACATCTAGATGACCTAAATCTAACTTCAGTTTAAGGCAAACAGATATTTATCTAGCTGCAGCCTTGAATCTCTGTTAATTGGACTTCAGCCGTTGTTTCACCGTCATCGATAATCATTCAAGTTAATAGAAACTGAAATATATCTGTGTGTGTGGTGAATATATAGAATATATGACTTCCACCTTTGGAATGAAAAAGATTCACGTTTTGATGACATTTTGCTAAATGAAATTTCAGAGTTCGGCCCTTTTTATTCTTAGTTTCCCCTCAGCTTACCTTGGCCATAACTTCTGGGTCGGGGTCCTCGATGGGATCGGCCCACTCCACTGTGACCAGGTTGCCCCAGACCTTGACCTTGCCGCTCATTAGCCGGCGGCGGGCCTGAGCAGCTGTTTTGTGGTCTTCGTACTCCAGGAAGCAGAAGCCTCGGTTCTTCTTCTTGTCATCGGGTTGCTGGTACAGTATGACATCACTGAGACCCTCTGAACACACACAGGAGACCCAGAGGACATGTCAGGCTGAAGTAGAACCGGTGGTCTACAGAGAAGCTCAGACAGAGAGCTTTACCTGTAACTTTTAAAAACTCTTCAACAATCTGCTCCTTAGTTTTACTCTTGGGAATGGAACCAACAAACAGCCTGTTGTTTGCTACAGATATACACACACCGATGTGTTTCCCAGGGCGGATCTCGTAGTTATTACACTGAAAAACAGACAAGGTTTAGGTTTCAAACCAACCTGGACCCAAACCGGCTTTCTTCCTGATACGATGCTACCGTTTCCACAAACCTACCAGCTTCACCGCCTCCTGGGCGGATTCTTTAGCGCAGAACGTGACGAAAGCGTAGCCTCGGTTCAGGCTGCTTAGGGGGTCCATCATTAACCTGAGGTCCCAGATCGGCCCAGCTTTCTCAAAGAGAGGAACCAGCTCATCTTCAAACAAGTCGCGGGGAATCTTCCCAACAAATATCTGCAAGGAAAGGAGGAACTTTCAGGAACTCTTTGATGGAGCCACAGGAAGAACATGTTCTCTTGAATTTATAGACCTGAAGTTAGTGGACAGGGAGATCTTTATTTGGCTCATGAGGTTCCTAAACAAGCTGAATGACCCGAGGTTTTCTAAAATCCTAGAACATTCTCAATAAACCATAAAATCATTTCTTCCTGTTGGGTGAAACCCGGTTCTCTCCCCTTCCTAACCAACACTCGTACCTCTGTTCCCACAGTGGGTTGTGGTCCTGAGTACACCGACTCTGGCGGCGGGCCACCATACTTTCGCTGGCCCGTCGTGACATCTAGTGTGTAGTTGGTTCTTTCCAGCAGCTCTTTGATTTTAGTCTCATCAGGTCCTTTAGTTACAGGAGAAACTTTAGTCCCCTGTTTCTCTCTCTGCCTGTAGGTCTTCATCACCCCACACAGAAAGGCACTTTTGTTCTGAGAAGAACACAAGCAGTTAAGAGTCATTCTCTGAAAACATTTAAAGAAGTTCTAGGTCTAAGATGAGGAAACTCACTTGAACATGTGACAGATCACTCTCCTTGAACTGGACCAACACTTGCAGCGCCCCATCTTCATTAAATTCCTTCAAAGCTTCAAGAGCTCTTTCATCGAGGTCACTGTGTGCTACCAGGCCTGAAGAAGAAGCAGAAAGACAGACAATAAAGTAAAATACAGCCTACAGGATGAAGTACCATCTCCAGCAGGTCAAGATAAATAAAATGAAATCTTTATTATTTATGTATTAACCAGTAAAAAGCTTGAATAATCTGCATGTTGGGAAAGTCAAATAAGAACATCAGACTGGGGTCCTGATCACTTCATTGGGAGTCCATCAGAAAGCATAGATACCTGCTGGTTCTGCTGCTGTGATCACATGAGCAGAACCATCAGAGATGCTGGCCAGTTCTTAACAGTCAGCCCATTTAGTTCTGCAAAGTTTGTAGAACTGTTACAGAACATCACTTTGTTGTCTAAGGTCTAAGCCTCTTTCACCCTTTAGAAAGACAGGCAGAGTGGAAGCGAGTGGAACTGGAGGGTCTGTGTCATGTGACTTGCCCTGCCAGCAGCAGGCACGGACAGCGCAGCAGATGAAATGACGTTGAAACAAAGCGCTAAGTTCCTGAAGCAGAAGAAAATCCTTTTCTTCACACACATTAACTGGAAATATGTAACAAGATGAATTATCTACAGAGCATGCTGAGCAGACATGCTGTGAACATCTTCAGCAGGACCAAGCCTGCAGTTTTATGTGGGTCCAGTCAGATGTATCTCTGCAAATGATAACACTAAGAGTGTTTTATGCGTCAGAACATTACAGGAGCTCAGTTAACTCATTGTTAGAGCTAAACCGGAGAGACTGAAACCTTCCTGGTAACTGCCTAGTCATATTCTACTGCTCTGTCATGGGTTTTCAAACATAAACATGGCATGATTGGGGGGGCTCAACACACACTCCACACCACAGCATACAAAAAAAGTGTTTTATAACAATTTTACACCAACTAAAAGTACCGAGGAGGTTTCATGAGGTCTACAACTCGGCCAAGACTCCAAGAACCAACCAGCTGCTCTGCAACAGATTCAAGTTTCTTCCTTTAAACACAACGTGGATATTAAAATGAATAGATTGTGAAAGGAAATGAGCACTTTCAATTAACAGGGTAAGCATCGCTGCTGACAGATCCTCCATTGTTTCTGCCTACTACATTAGAAATGTGTCCAGGGTCTGGAGCTCCCAGCTGATAAACTGAGAGGTGACTAGAAAGAGTGTTGCAGAAAGATTCAGAACAGCAATATGTTACATTTACTACAAGGAATGAAGGTCAGTCTCAGCTGCCAGTATGACTGAAACTTTTTCATTTCTTCTAACTTTATTGTTCATTTTCCTGCTGTTTTATTGACATAAATGTGCATGTTGGTCACATTTCCCCATCTCGAAACTGGGAAATGACCCCAAACAAGGTCAAAGAAATGCTGAGAGCAACTTGATACACACGGCAACTCAGTGTTTCCATCTCTGAACAACAGGAGAACAACCAGAAACAGAGTTTGAGCTTACCTGCTACATACAGGTCATCTAGTTTCTCAGCTACTTTCTGGGACAAACCGGCGTCCAACAGAGCCTGGAAATGTTCTGAACGGGTTGCTGCTGCTGTTGTGTCCATGGGCTCCTCGGTGCCATTCCCGTTCACATGATCTGTGGCCATGTCTTCAGATATCTGTGAAAATGACAGGAACAGCTCAGTCATCACTGATGGTTCACCCCAACCCGGGGATAGGTATGAAGTCGTCATTAAATAGACTTTAAATGTGTCGTTTCATTATTTCTCTGACAAACCATGTTTGAGTAGTTTCAGATAAAAACACAAACTTTAATCTTAAAGTTAGGATTGCATGACTGTCGCCACCATTTGGTTCCTATCTGGCTAGTACTAGAACCTTTTTTAAAAAAAAACCACCTGTTCTTTTCCACTGCTCCTGGCATTTAGACCTCTCTGATGGGGTCCTATTTAAAATGATCATAATTAATAGAGATGAGCTTGAAAACATCAGTCTGTCTGAAATTAATCCATATAATGTGTTTCACTTAGTGATGGAGTTACTGGAATAATGACCTTTTCATTAATATTCTCATTTATTGATTGTATATGGGTTTTGATGTCCTAATTTCTATTCATTGTGTTCTGGCAGCAATGTATGTATGGGCTGCAGGGTGAATGCTGCAAGTCACTGACCCAATGCAATCTGCTGGGTTTCCTTAGATGGAAAAACTTTTGAATAATAAACTGAATCTGACTGTTTGATAGTTAGGATTCATTGGAATCTATAATTGGATTGAATCGACTTTGTAAAGTTCCTCGAGACAACATGTTGTGAACTGGCACTCTAGAAATAAAACTGAATTGAATCCCATCATCACATGTAAATATGATATTCTTATTTTTTGCACAAACCCTGCAATGATAATTCTAGATTCTCACAATTGATCAAAAAGGTCAGAATATTTTTATTTCCGTAATTTCCTTCTTGTTTGTGTCGTCAACAAAGAGGTTCTCTTAGGAACAATTATTCAAATCCTGACTTAGTTTTAGCGCAACGCTGCGACTGACTGTTAACTAACTGGTTAAAGGTTTAAGCAGATCCAGAAGAATAAAAAGCTGCAAGCTGAACCGATTCCCAAAGCTTTGTAGAATGACTCGGTCTAGGTTTGTTATCTAGCTGCAGATTAAGGGACTGTGGATTCTTTACTTTTTCACCAACAGAGACCAGATTTCACCAAGCTTGAGTACTACTGTTTTCTGGGTTGCCATCTTGGTTTCAGTCGCTGTATTTGTGATTCCAAACCTGGCAGAACCATCCCAATAGGTAAAGAAAAACCTACTCATAAAACCTCCATCTCATAATCCTTTACTTATTGTTTGTGAGATAACTGCAGCAGAATTAGGAATTTTGGGGTAAATAACAGGATGCTGGATTTTCCTGGAAGGAACAAAACAGTCGGCCAGACCGTGTTTTAAATCCCTTCAATACTCAACATGGGTCCATATGTCAGACCAGAAAGAAAAGTCGGCTTGCTGCCAGTCTCTGGGTGCTGCTGGATTTACAGCAACATTTCAATCAGTCGTAGCTTAGTGAGGAACACGTTACAACCAATATAAGGTCTCAGAGTATCTAGATCTGGAAGGAAGAGTCTGTGTGAGATCTGTAAACACGATGCAGGAAAGTCACTTCTCCAGAAGCACAAAGAGATGAAGGAGCTGCTGTCATCCAGATATGGTCAACTCGTGTCCTCAGTGCTGGTCCCTGCTCCAACACATCTGTTTCAAGTCTTCAATCATCTCCTCAGTCTGCAACCATGGAAATATCTACATAACATCTAAGCATACAACCTGACAAACATATTTCATATGAAAAAAATTTGATAATTTTAATCCCAGAAAAAAAATAATGATAATAATAATTGTTCTGGAAACCCAGTAATACTAATGGTTCCCAGATCGTTAAAAAACCCAACAGTGGTGGACAAAAATGAGCAGATTTAAAATGTCACCACGTGTTTCCTGCTCCCAAACAAAATTATTCTACCTTTTTTTGTGACAAACATCATGTTTCTGGTCACAGCTTTTTATATTTTAATTATGACTGAAACAAGCAGCAGGTCTGCAGCTGACTCCACTGCTGTTTCATTCACAGGTATCGGCAGGTTCTAAAATGTCTATCACATAAACATAATCCAGATTATAATACACTGACTATTTGTTTCATTCTTGTTAGCAACATTTTCTTGATGCGTTGGTTGAACATAGCTGTGGTTAATTTAGCTAAAGATGAGCAGAACTATTTAAACCAATCAAATACTGAAATTTAAATGTTCTTATTTACAGATAAACCAAAAATAAATTGATTTGAGAACAGTAAGAAAATTGGAAGTAATTCATAGCTTAATTTCAGGATTTAACCTGTAATGTTTGGTTTAAAAAAAGCTAAATTAATGTGATTAATGGTATAATGTTCTCTGTGGTTGTTTTTATTGGTGAAAATGTACCAAACAGAACCTTTTGGCTAAATAAAAGGACAATTACAATTCAATCAACTAGAATTTATTCTAGCCACTCCACATGATTTAAGTCACATTTTTTTACAGGTTTTAATGTAAATTAGGGGACATAAAGTAGCAAAAACGTGGGCTTATTAAATGCTGCAGCCAGCTTTATGTTAAACCTGATCTTGGTTTCATTTAATGGTTCTATTATTGCTCTTTCTGATTTAATTGTTTGACAACTCTTCTGAACTGTGAAATGTTGTCAACAAACCTAGAAAATGTCCTAAGTTCTCTCAAATCGCTCGTTTTGTGTCAAATAAAATGTTACTGATTATGTGCAGAATGACAGTCGTCGTTGGTTATCTGGAGCCAGTTTCAGGTAAAGTAATGAAGTTGTCGTTTAGCATTTACTGACCAATCAGAGATCACCTTCAGGGCTGTGCAGTGAATACAGACTGTGGTGCTTGGCGCCATCATCCTGAACCCTGAACCCTGAACCTGAACATAATGTTAGAAACCGAGCTGCTCGGATCTCTGCAGAGGAATCTCAGTAACACAACCATCTCTAACAGAGAACCCGACAGAGAGAGATGCTTTACAACAGATTCCCAGAGAGCTGTGAAAGTCTCCATGTTTCTCTCTCACAACAACACGCTGTTAGCCCGAGTTAGCAAGCAGCGCAGGCTTCTACAGGCTGTAGGCCTCAGCGTACCGACCAGAGCAAACATCTCCATTGCTTCCTAATTACCTCATCATAATGAGCATTTTAGAAAACTAAAAATACTTCATCTTGTCACGTTACTGTGTATCGCTCGAAAGGGGCCGTTTCACCCTCTCAAAATGCCGGTTAGCCAAGCAGTAGAGGCCAGAGCGAACATCAACCAACACCCCCCAAAAACAAGCTTTTCCTGCTACATACCATGCGGATCTAACGGTGGGTGCACGATGCTGATCCGTTGTGGAGATGGAGGTCCGGATTAGCGGGAATACTAACGCCGGTGATGTTCACGTTGGTTTCTTTTTACACCCGGGGTTAGAAAATGGCGGCGAGGTAAAGTCCCGAGGTCTGCTTCTTCCCTTTTAGATAAACAGGGTTTCTGAGGGGGGTATTCAGGGGCTCCTCCGGTTTCATTCTTCTGGGTTACAGCAGGGAAGAGAGCCATGATAACTGAGACACAGGGCTGTAAATCTCTCTTAATGTAATAATAATCTGATAACACAGAGTTAATGTGTAACATACACTGTAATACCACACAGCAACGCTGGGTTAATGATAACAAATAAGGTTATAACACAGTAATGCACACCCAAATGGTACATTACACAATAGTATGTCACAGTGACATAGAGTTAAAGAAAATATTGACCCAGTGAACATGGTCAGAGTGCACAACTCCAAATCAGAATCAAAAATTGTCTTTCAATTTACTTTATTTACATAGCGTTGATTCACAACAGATGTTCTCAAGGCACTTTACAAAGCAAATATACAGTTTATATATAGAAATAAGCAGTACATTCAATCCGGTAATATAGACAGATTCAAAGTCAATTACATCCATTCCAATTTGATCCTACTTATAACACAATGCAGTCAAGTTCTGTTTATTATTCCAATTGAGGAAACCCAGTCATTTGGATCGAGTAATTGACTTTGCAGCAATCCCTCATACTGAGCACGCATGTTGCAACAGTGGAAAGGAAAACTCCCCTTTAACAGGAAGAAACCTTCGACAGAACCTGGTTTGTGTGAGCAGCCATCGGCCTCAACCAACGAGGAGTTTGAGAAGACAGAACATACACACAAAAACACAAGCACCAATCTAGCAGTAATTTCTATAACTGACTTCATCTAAGGGAGAGACTGTATTAAGCACTGAAAGGGCCAAGAGTATCATCTACAGAACATGAAGTTATTGGCAGCAGTGGCTCAGCAGATAGCCCCCTCCAGAAAGGTGTCACGGCCATACAGGTAAACCCCTGGCCAGATGTAACTTTTACAAGGAGGGGAAAAAAACAGTGAGAGACCATAAAGGTATTAGAAACAATAACTGCAAACAATGTATAATTCTAGAGCAGTAGGAGAAAGTAGAAGAGTGAGGAAAATGGGTCATTTTGTCCTCCAGCAGCCTAAGCCTATAGCAGCATAACTACAGAGATAGCTCAGGATAACCTAAGCCACTCTAACTATAAGTTTTATCAAAAAGGAAAGTTTTAAGCCTAGCCTTAAAAGTAGACAGGGTGTCTGCCTCACGGACTAAAACTGGGAGCTGGTTCCACAGGAGAGGAGTCCTGATAACTAAAGGATCTGCCTCCCATTCTACTTCTAGAGACTCTAGGAACCACCAGTAAACCTGCAGTCTGAGAACAAAGTGCTCTGTTAGGAACATATGGACCAATCAGATCTCTGATGTATGATGGAGCTAGATCATTAAGGGCTTTATATGTGAGGAGGAGAATTTTAAATTATATTCTGGATTTAACAGGGAGCCAATGAAGGGAAGCTAAAATAGGAGAAATATGATCTCTCTTTTTAATTTTCATCAGAACTCTTGCTGCAGCATTTTGAATCAGCTGAAGGCTTTTAACTGCATTTTGTGGACATCCTGATAGTAAAGAATTACAATAGTCCAGCCTTGAAGTAACACATTTAAAGACATGCAGTAAACGTCAACGCTTTACCCATAGATTTATTGAAACATGTTAACTGTTCATCATTTATTCCTGAAGAAAAAAATAATCCGGACAGTTTTTTATTTTATGTTTCTGTTTATGGCTTACTTTATGCTAGTTTTGTTTGTATTGTTTTCTCGTTTACATCACTTCCTGCTTCTCGTCAGGGGCGTGGCTTATATCCATTTTTGGACGCTCATTGGCTAAGCGCGAAATTTCAAACATAACACGAACATAGGCAGCAGCAGAGACTGTTGTTCGGAGGGGTCAGTATGCTAATAACGATGCAAATATCACAGTAATATAACCTTTGGTCATCCTTAGTTTAAATATATTAATAGAGAACAAAGTTCATATTGTGTCTAATAACTTAGAAGACATTTTTAGCCCGAACTGAGATGGATGTCGCTTCGTATTTACGGTAAGTCAGTTAGCTTCCTGCGGTTACATCTGTTTTTAATACGAGTTACTGCCATGTATGTTAGGCGGTGTGCTCTCCTCTTTAATATTCTCTCAATATTTACCATTTTAGGTGTTTTGAAGAAAGTTTGACGTCCTACAGTGGAGATGACCCGCTGGATGCGTGGGACAAGTGAGTTTTTCAGCTAATTCTGCTGTTAATTAAATCATAACCGAGGGAAAATGCAACAAAACAACACAAAAATAAAAGGTTTAACTTAAGTTTTAAGAATATTTATTTTATAGTAGAATAATCCAGACATGATTTATTTCAGTAAAGATTTTGAGTTCGTAGATATGGACCGGATCTCATGCTGTCTCTAATTAACATCTTGATCTGGCAGAACATTACAGGACCATAACATCCTGAGATCGTATGTAAAATTACACAGTCAATAATTAATATTTTGGGTTATTTAGCCTGTCATGAGAGGAAAAAAATGGGGTTCTTATTTTCACCATATCATTCATACATTATAACTGTCACAGTTCCAACTAAATATTTAGTTAGAAAGCTAAATATTGAACTTGCTAATTAGATATTAATTTTGGAACTGTGACAGTTATAAATGACATTGTGAAAATATGAGTCTGAGAAATAAAGCCCATTTTTATTCTCTTATGACAGGCTAAATAACCTGAAATATTGGTGTTAATGTTTGACTGTAACTTTACAAATGGCAGCCCTCATCGGACATAACAAAGACATTTCTCTGCAGTAAATGTCCGATTCTGGTCTTTTCCCAAAGCTTTTCCTCAAAATATTTCAAATTGTCGTGCCTCCTGAAAACCTGCTCAGACCACAGCCTGATGTCTGACCCGGTACTGGTGCAGAGCGGCCTCTTGGTTAGGCAATGTGTGTAAACGACCGATGGCTCCCAAACATTTCACCTGGTAAATTAAAGTTAAAGGAAAAGCTGAAGGTGTTCTGCAGATTTTAGTCCAGGCCATCTCCAAACATTCTCACTGGCTTTTGTTAAAATCAACTTTCTCCACAGTGATGAAGAGTGTGTTTGCATGGAATGTGGGACTATGAGTAAACCTTGTTGCAGTTTGTAGTAAAGCTGTGTATTTAACATACAAGTCCTCTCCATCCCTGCAGGTTTGTGGACTTCCTGGAGCAAAGGCTGCCCGTGGAGGGCAGCAGTGAGATGTCGCTGGTGTTTGACGCCCTCGTCCTAAAATTTCTGAATGTGGATCGATATGCAAATGATATCCGATACATAAACTACTGCATCAGATGTGTAAGTCGGTCTCATTATTCCACCACTGTACAGCAGGACCGTGTAGATGGGTGCGATCGTTCAGGTCTTCATGTAAGCTGTGTCTTCCAGGCCAGTTATTACTCGGACCCCATCGCCCTGTACACCCATATCTTCAGTAAAGGCGTCGGCACCAGGACGGCTGCTCTGTATGTGGCGTGGGCTCAGCAGTTTGAGGAGAGGGGAATGAACGAACAGGCTGATTCAGTGTACCAGAAAGCTCTGGAGAACCAGGTCCAGCCTGCGGACATTGTTCTTCATGAATACAGGTGATAATATCATCAGCTGCAGCTTCAGTTTCAAAAATATTTCTTACTTATATTTTAATGTGAAGCTGGATCAGTAAGGTTTGACTGCAGGAACCAGGTTCTGTTTCTGGGGCTTTTCCTGGGCCCATGTTTGTTCTGACTGAAGGAATTTGAAGCTTCAGGTTCTGGTTTGAACACTGCGGACATCTGGGTTAAATAAATGTTGAACCTCCTTCTAACTGATGGAGAAACATCTGAATCTAGTAACAGACTGTTTGCTGAGTGTTCTGAAGTGTCGTAGTGTGTAAGACGACTACTATTAACTCTGACCCATAGGCAGTTTCAGAGCAGAACCAGAACCCAGCCTCCACCGTCTGGTAAGACTGTATCAACTGCTTCTTTAAACAGATTAAAATCGTGTTTTATCAGCGGCTGATGGCTGTTTCTTCTGTTTTATCGAACAGGAGCTCGAGTCCCTCTACAGAACTCCCAGCTGACCAATCAGATGTGCCCCCACACGCTGGCACAGAATAAGGTTCCTCTCTGAATGTCTGTTACTGTTCAGCACCATTAACACCAGTATAAACCCACTAATCTTCTGTGGTTCACTGCAGGCGGCAGCTGATTGTCCATCTGAACCACTGGGGTACAGAACGGTCATAACGTAAGTTCACCTGGCCCGCTCCAAGCCTGTTTTCCTTACATTTCCAATGATGATCTAAAACAAACCAGACGAGATATCTTCTCACTGCTGGTGTCGTCCACAGAGTGTCTCGCTCCGAGACTTCAGGAACCCTTCCCTCCAGTCAGAACGCCGCTCTCCTGACCGTGTCCCAGTACAACAAGGACGAGTTGGTTTGTGAAGGGTCCGAGTTTTGCTTTGAGGAGGTCAGAGCCGCAAAATACTTTCGTAGGATCCAGAAGAAGCAGGAACAGGAGCAGAGAGAAATCAGTAAGACACCTTATCAGGACCCGAAAACACGATGTGTGCTGTTTCTTTGAGGTCACCTACATCTCTTCTTGCAGTGGAGAGGAAGCTGAGGGAGCAAGAGGAGGAAGTCCAGAGACTTCAAAGCATGTTGGAACATGTCAACCAGGGACTGGAAGCTTGTGGAGCTCTTCCAAGCTTGACTTTATCCCAGGAGGTGAGACTACAGATGTCTATAAGCTCTTTACTGGGTCAGCTTTAACCTAGTGAACATGATGCATGTTCTCTCTCCACAGCCCGGTTCTGCTCCAACAAGCTCCAATCCTTTCCGGTCCTCGTCTTCACGTCCCCGATCCTCGAATCATCTGAGCAGCCGGCTCTCCCTTGGTCTGAGATTGCACTCTGAGCTGAACCTGATCCAGGAGGCCGGTCCCAGCACCGCTCCGATCTCAGAGGTATCCCACCCTTCCCCCATCCTGTTTAACAGGAGATCCGGAGCAACTGCAGCAGGCACAGAGCCGGGACCCTCAGCTCAGCAGGCTTCGAGCATCAAGCAGACAAACCTGTTTCTCACCAGACCTGCCGCCGCTCCTGCCGCTTGGGTTCATCTCGGCTCAGACGCACAGCAAACCAGCGAGCTCAGCACCAAGCTTCTGTGAGTACCTGCTGAAACTTGTGTGGTGATCTGTCTCCTCCTGAAGCTCCTAAATGACCTGAAGGTTGGCAGCAGTTTGTTCCTCATAGACTGAGTCCAGATGTTTAACATCTTCTAACCTTAGTGCTGGTAGATTCAACACGTCCAGGCCCTTGAGCAATCTTCACACACCCTGTTGGGGGACAGTAGGCATTGCGATTTGATTGGCAGTAAGTGTAACTTCTGGGAAGTTTGGTGCAATAACACGGATGTGTTGTAAGTTCTGCGCGCTCCAGTATCATGGCCAACAACTAGACGAGATTACTTCTGGTCACTGATTGGTAACGTTATCTAGCAACGCTCTGAAGGAATTGGACCGCTGCAGCCCGTCTCCACTGAAGTCAATAAATGACCCCAGTTCTGTCGTCTACTAGTTCGGTTTCTTTAATGTTTTTAGAACAGCCACGTCTTTCCTTTCTTTCTTCTCTTCCGTGTGCTCGTTGGTCTTTTCCTGCTTATATAAACAGTTGGAAGATGTTTGATTACCCTAATTTTGGTCCCATTAGGGAAGGCAGTCAGTTACCAGAACCTGAGGAGAAACTAAATGGTGAGTCCAGCTGCTGTTCACAGACTGTGCTCTTTATCTTCTCCTCCTGAATGTTCTCAGACCTCCTCTTTCTATTTCAGTTTCACAGGGAGGAACAGCTAACATCTCCCACGTCACTCCCAACACTTCCCTGGGCTTTGTTCAGGCTACGCCCTCCCGGGTGCTTCCGTCGCCCACCGTCAACACGCGGGAGGCCCTGGGTGAGTTTGCCTGTTTCCTCTGTGACAGCTGTCCAGGTTCTGGTGGTGTGATGCATCAGGTTCTGCTGCTCTTACCTGCTTGGTTTTCCACAGGTGTGATCATGGACATGTTCCAGGCTCCTACGTTCCTAGACAAGGCTTATGAGAGCACCTCCATGCTCTACCATGCTGCTGAGAAGGACCTGGATATGGAGACGAGTGGTAAACATGCTGGAAGCTTGGCTTAAATGTTATATTACCTCTGCAGATTGGTGTTGGATTACCCAGTTCTGCTGTTCTCTGACCCGTCATCTCTTTCATTGGTTTCTCATTGTTATAGTCATCTCATCATTACCGAAGCCCTCCGCCTGTGTCCAGTTTAGCATCTTCCAGGATGACGAGGACAAGGAGAACGGCAGGTAATTGTGGACTTACTCCATTTCTTCAGCATCAAGTGTTACTTGGAGCCTCCTCAGGGACAGTTCAGAAACATTTTGACGCAGGCATCTGTGTAGAGGTTTAGAGCCGTTATGGCAATGAATTAACTCAAGACCAAGGCCTGATATTTCCGTTTGTTAATTTTTATGGTTTTATGCACAAGTAGAGCAGGTTTCCTTCTGCATGACCTTGGAATGAACTAACTTGATATCAGCCAGTTTCCACCAAACCATTCAGGTGTCTGAAACCTGAAGAGCCAGAGAGATCTTCCTTCAGGCTCCAAGCAACAACTGCATGCTGAACCCAAACTATTAGTTGTTCTGGGGTCTGCAGCTGCTGGGTTGACAGGAGGCTGAAGTATCTGGATTCACACTCAGCTGAGGCTCATAGTTGATGTTAAAACATCAGCTTCATTTCCTTGGTGGTTAGATGAGAAATGATGCAGATCTTGAACCGCTGCTGATGGCTGCTCTAGAACCAGTGTTTAAACTGGTTTAAATGTAAACTCTCCTGGGTTTCCTTCCTAGGACTAATGGACGAATTTAATGTCTCCGGATTTAAATGATGACAATTTGTTTTATTCAGCGCTGCAGCTTCGCCTGAGAAGTCCAAACCTGGCAAGGCTCTGGCAGAAATCAGCACGATGAAGACAGACAAACCCAACGTGAGTAGAAAACATTAAAGGTTCTGCCGGGTCAGATGCTGCTGGAGGGTGTTTTCCTCTATAGGCTGAATCCTTGTCTGTGCTGTTGATCAGGAGACTCCTTCAGAGCTGATCCCCGATGAGAGCACCATGTGGGGCACTCGCTACAACTCCCTCAACTCGCTGGCTGCCTGTCCCAATAGTACCACAGACTTCGCCATGCTGGCCCAGTTCGTCTCCACTCCATTCACACACAAAACTCCGTTCAGCGGCATCTTTTTCCAGGCTGAAGGTACACGGGCAGGACTTCCACCTCGCCAGCCACCTTCTGTTGCTCTCAGGAGGTGAAACTCTGATGCTTGGACTAGTTTTTGCCTTTGTTTGAACGTTTGTTCTGTTTCTGAACTTCCTGCAGAGAATAACGGTGACAGCTGTGATGGTGATGAAAACGTTTTCATCAGACGTCAGACTAAAAAACTCAGGTTTGGTCTTTTAATTACGTATCTCCACCGTAGACGTGTGAGTTTATGAAAGTTGACATTTTGATCTAATGACCGCAAATAAAAAGCTAAAGATGCTGGTTCCAAGTATACAACCCTGAGGAACTCCATGACCCAATATAGCCAACATATTCTGAGTCCGCTCGAGGATGAACTTAAAGTGCTTTAGTCAGGTTTGATGAAGAATGAAATAAGAAGTTCTTTGTTCTCCCTCAGCCCCATCATAGAGCAGAGTCCATCTGACGATAAGGCCTCTGAGTCAGCCGTCAGCCAGCTGCTGCCCTCCTCTGCAAGACAAGGCACCATCATGTCTGACGGCTTCACCTCCACCTCCATCAGCATGGTGCAGCCACCTCCTCCTGCAGTGCTCTCCTTCAGGGACCAGACCCTTTGTCCAACCGAGTCCTCCAGGTCAGCCGGGTCTGGATGGGAGGTGTACACTGACCCTGAGCAGCCACCCAGACTGGCCTGTCAGAGCTCAGTCACACTCAGAAGCGAGCCGTTTAAGATCCTGGAAGATCCAGAGAAACCTGCCAGCCCAGAACCAGTCCAGAACTCCGTCCATGATGTTCCCATGAGCCCTGAGTGTGCGCCCAAGGCGAGCTGGCTCAACATCAGAAGTCCTGAAGCCACAGCTGAGCAGGATTTGGATGCTTTCCTGAGTCCCTGTCGACCCAGTAAAGTAGACACCACTTCCACTAGGACCCTGGATGTTCCCATGAGTCCGGAGCCGCTGCAGTTCTGTGTCGACACACCCATGAGCTCGCAGAGGATCAGCGATGAACCCATGATGAGTCCTGACAGAAAGCTGAGGACGAACGGTGAGATCCAGCTGGTGTCTGATCCCTGGGATACCGAACTGATCTCTGATCTGCTGTCCAAGCTTAGCATGCCTCTGACCTCTCACCCCTGCTGCATCACCTGGCCCTGTGACCTTCCGAGCATCGGTCCAAAGATGACCCTCAGCATGGGTAAGACCCTCAGCAGAAGCAGTTAGGCTCAGGTAGAAATACAGGTAGAGTTGAGGAGCAGATATTACAAGCTCTGAGCCCTAAGAACCTGAGTAATGCTCCCTTTTCATTCAAAGCATTGCAAATGTATTACATGGTTTAGATCAAAGCAGATTCGTGTGTTAGTTGAAAATATGTCTGGACTTTGACTAGGCCATTCTAAAAATCTGTGGCAACACCTGAAAACTGCTGTTGACAGGGTTCTACAAAGTTCTGACTCAGAAGGGCTGCTACAGATGCACACCACACTTGTCAGAGTCTTATTAGTAAAAGTGTTAAACTATGTATAATTTTCCTTCCACTTCAAAGTTCTGCACCACTAAATACATGAAATACAGGAACGTTGGTTTGAACTTTGGGGAGACGTGGAAAAAGTTTAAGGGTTGTGAACATGTTTTCAATCTTTCAATTCAATTCAGTTTTATTTCTATAGCTCCAATTCACAACACGTCATCTCAAGATGCTCTAGATAGAAAATTCAATTATTTATTCAAATTGGATAAAAAGTTTTTCTATCTAAGGAAACCCAGCAGATTGCATCCAGTCAGTGACTTGCAGCATTCACTCCTCCTGGATGAGCATGTAGAGACAGTGGACAGTCACTGGTGTTGACTTTGCAGCAATCCCTCATACTGAGCATGCATGTAGAGACAGTGGAGAGGAAAAACTCCCTTTTAACAGGAAGAAACCTCCAGCAGAACCAGAACCAGGCTCAGTGTGAGCGGCCATCTGCCACGACCCACTGGAGGTTAGAGAGAACAGAGCAGAGACACAAAGAGAACAAAGAAGCACTGATCCAGGAGTACTTTCTATGGGAAGGAAAAGTAAATGTTAATGGATGTAGCTCCTTTAGTCGTTTCATCTAGAAAGAAAGAACAGATAAACACTGAGCCAGTTTTCAAGGTTAGAGTCTGAAAGAGAGAACATAGAGTTAGTTACAGTAGAAGCTCAGCTCAATGTTCTACAGAAGGTTCTACTGGATCTTTTCTTACAGGGAACTCATCCCTCAGAGTGGACTGTGTTCTTGGAGAAGGAGCCTTCGCTACGGTTTACCAAGCAACAGACCCCGTGACCTCTGAGAAGATGGTTTTAAAGGTAGAAAAGTTTTCTTTGGAACTTTGTGTCCTTGCATGTCCCCATGTTGATTTTCACAGAGGTCTTCCCCTGAAGGTGGCAGGTTGGAGTCTGAAAAGCTCCTAGCTTTCATAGACATGTGCACAGCTGGATATAAACACACAGGAAATATTTATCACTAAATATTAGTGAAACTGTTAAAAATGCCTAAAACCACCATGTGGTTAGTGGTAAATTTGTTCTTCTGGTTCCACCTCTTGAATGCAAGCAGATTTTCTTCTGTAACGACATCTGCTGTTTGAAAAGAGAACTGCAGTGAGTGAATGTGAATAAAATGGCATTATAAGAGACAGCACGGTTCATGCTGATGCCAGAAGTCAAGTCAAATTTATTTATGTAGCGCTTTTCAGCAACAAGGCACTGAAAGCGCCGGCGTACATGAGGAAAAACATTACAATGATACAGAAAAATAAATCAAATGACATTAATAATCCTTGGGAGTTTACTGGTAAGAGCTGGTTCTGATCCAATCTTTCTAATAGAGGTAATTAGATCTTTAAGTTCTCTTTGGTAAAGAATTTATCTGGTGCTAGAAGAAAAAGGATCATATTAATCCTTGAGGTCACTGGTATGAGGCAGCTGTGGTCCCATCATTCAAATGGTAACAGTCATTGGCGCTCACTGAAGTCTAAGTAGAGAAGCTGGGTCACTAAGTAGAGAAGCTGGGTCACTAAGTAGAGAAGCTGGGTCACTAAGTAGAGAAGCTGGGTCACTAAGTAGAGAAGCTGGGTCACTAAGTAGAGAAGCTGGGTCACTAAGTAGAGAAGCTGGGTCACTAAGTAGAGAAGCTGGGTCACTAAGTAGAGAAGCTGGGTCACTAAGTAGAGAAGCTGGGTCACTGGTAGCTCCAAACCTTTTAAATACTAATAATGTTTGGCTTTCACTGGAATGAAATAGTTGCAATACAATCCTTCTAAGAAATCTAAAAATCTATCAAGCCACATTTAGGGATAAAGAGGATAAGAAGAAAGACCACATTAGGTAAGAGGAGAAAAAAAAATCATATTTCACACTTTCTCCTTAGCAGGACACAGAACTGATCCTCTAAAGGAGGAAATGTGGAGCATAACTGTAGCTTCACACTGCCCCCTACAGGTCAGCCATGTTTATCTTAAGAGATAAACATGGCTGACCTGTTCATCACTTTGTGGTCCTGTTCTGGAGCTCCAAGTTCATTGGAAGAGTTTTAGGTGGTAAACCTCAGTGAACATAGACACCCGAGACCTCCAGTTTTCCTTCTTCAGGCCACCTTTGGTAGCTTCTGACTTCTGCAGCGTGGGAACATCCCACAGCGGCTTCAAGAGCAGAAATTTCACCTGTAGCCTGATGGATCCCACAGTGGACATGGAAACCAGGCTATCACTGCTTTTACTTCAGTCATCAGTGGTCATAATGTTATGGCCGTTGGATCTTCCATCGAGTGTTCAGTGTCAGAGATGATGTTCAGATGAAACGTGTGATTGTTTCAGCAGTTCCTGCAGCAGATATTTCAAATTTCTATATCCAATCCTTTTGACTCACTGCCGTGTGTGTGTGTGTGTGTGTGTGTGTGTGTGTGTGTGTGTGTGTGTGTTCTGGCTGCAGGTTCAGAAACCAGCCAATCCCTGGGAGTTTTACATCAACACCTGCTTGGACGATCGGCTGCAGCCCGCCGTTCGCCACCTGTTCTGCAGCATCCGCTCAGCTCACCTTTTCCACAACGGGAGCGTGATGCTCGGGGAGCTGCACAACTACGGCACCCTGCTGGTCCGTCTGCTGCATCACAGCCTCACTGACACCTCAGCACGCTGGGGGTTAATTTACCTGCAGCACCTTGTATTCAAATTTATATTGATTCTGACAAGTTTGTCTCTAAATGTGTCCAAACTGAAAGCTCCAGTTAATGTAAAGCAGATATTTATCTCAGCTGGATTCTTTAAACAG
>NC_061808.1:1470000-1518579 GCF_021462225.1 Girardinichthys multiradiatus
GGATGGAAGGATGCATGGATGGGTGGGTGGGTGGATGGATGGATGGGTGGGTGGATAGATGGATGGATGGGTGGATGGATGGATGCATGGATGGATGGATGGATGGATGGGTGGGTGGGTGGATGGATGGATGCATGGATGGTTGGGTGGGTGGGTGGGTGGATGCATGGTTGGATGGGTGGGTGGATGGATGGATGCATGGATGAATGAATGGATGCATGGATGGATGGATGGAAGGATGCATGGATGGATGAATGGATGGATGAATGAATGGATGGGTGGATGGATGGATGGATGGAAGGATGCATGGATGGATGAATGGATGGATGAATGAATGGATGGGTGGATGGATGGATGGATGGATGGAAGGATGCATGGATGGATGAATGGATGGATGAATGAATGGATGGGTGGATGGATGGATGGATGGATGGAAGGATGCATGGATGGATGGATGGATGGAAGGATGCATGGATGGATGAATGGATGGATGGATGAATGGATGGATGGAAGGATGCATGGATGGATGAATGGATGGATGTTGATTCTATCACAAGATGCAGGAAATCACTGATTGTTGGAGATGATCCGGTTGAGGAGTAAAAGGATGAATTCATTAGATCAGGAGCAGCAGACCCGGTCTCTGGAACCCTAACGCTAAAATATAAAACACTAAGATATTAATAAAGAAGGTTGATTAAAAATCAAATAATGAAGCTTAAAATCAGAAATCTCAGACAAGATGATTTAGTAACAAGAAATTTAAACAAAATCTGGATCAAAGGAAACAAATGGCCACAGAAAAGCAGTCAGTAATACAATTTCACTACTTGTTACTACTGGTGCTGATGGGGTTGTTTTTCTTTTATTATTTGGCTATTTCTTCAATTCAATTCATTTTATTTATATAGCTCCAATTCACAACACATGTCGTCTCAAGGTTCTTCATAAAGTCAGGTTCATACATTCCAATTAATCGTAACCATTGAACAGTTCAGTCAGATTCAGTTATTTATTCAAATTGGATAAAAAGTTTTTCTATCTAATACATATTCATGTATTTACTGTATAAATATTATTTAAATAAATTGGATGAACACGCCTGTACAAAGTTATGGTTTAATTCCTATGCTGTTGTAGGTTTAAAGTGTTTCTCTGTCATCTTGTCTCGGGAATCGTCCCCCTCATCCCGGTATATAGAAGCAATAGATTTTATATTGGCCCGTTGGTTCCCCCGGACCCAATGATGCGATCAAAAAAACAGTTCCTGAATGAAGCAAATCTAACAAAAAGTCCTCAGCTTCATTAAAAGAAATAAAGGCAAATGAGTCGCGCTGAGCTGCAGATAAACGGAACAACAGAAACTATGAGTTATTATTCAGAGAAAGATGGCAGACCAGGTCAGGAGACCAGCTGGGTGGATAAAGTGGGCAGGAGAGCACTTTGGACTGTAGCTTATCAGAGCTACCAGAATCTGGACCAGGTATCAACTCCAGACTTGATAGAAAGAAAGTCAAATTAAAGCTGTTCTGTGGATCTCTCACCGGATCCCTCTGTGTTTCCATGTTTCCAGACGGATTACTTTGGAATAGCAGGAACGGTCTACTGCATGCTGTTCGGGACCTACATGCAGGTTACAAACGAAGGCGGTGTGTGGAAGACAAACGGAGTCTTTAGAAGGTAAATCCTGATATGATGGAGATTAAAACCATTTAAAACTGCATCTTTGTTCACTGACGGCACACCTAGAACAGCTTAAACCTCTGGATCCTGCCTCAGATCTTCAGCTTTTCCTTCCTGGGATTCAGATTCAGTTCCTGTTATCTGTTGATGCGGTCTACTTTAAGGGTTTCCAGGTTTTCTGAGTTTTTATGTAGACTTTGGCTGCTTTTTCTCGGTTTCTCTGATGCATGATTTCCTCATAACGAGGTCTCCTCTCCACAGGAACCCCCACTGTGACTTGTGGTTGGAGTTCTTCGACACGCTGCTTAATGTGCCGGACTGTGGTTCCTTGCCGAGCCTGCGGAGCCTCCGCTGCAGGCTGACCTCCGTCCTGCAGCAGAACTACAGCAGCAAACTGGCGACGATGAAGAGCCGCCTGGTTATCAAGCTGCTGGAGAACCACAGGGCGGCTCGCAGATGATCATTGCTCATCTTTACTTCTTCTCTTCTTAAACTCGGACTGAGTCTCACAAACTGGTTTTAGTTCAAAGGAAACAGATCAAGCGAGGAAACAATTAGAGCTCCTGTCCTGTAAATATGTTCTTATTTTAGACTTTTTTAGTTGAAATGATCCTTCTGTGTTTAATAATAAAACCTGTGTTGGAGTGTCGTTGATTCATCCTTATTTCCTTTGTGTTTCCACTTCAAACTAAACAGAATTTCTGCAAGTGATCTGAGATCAGGTGGCAGGAAGGATAGAAGGTGCTTCTCAGTATGTTGGCCTGTTCAAAATGCAGGGAGACAATTTTTAATTCTGATAATTTTGGCTTAAAAAATTCTTAAAAACCAAGAATTCAGACTCAGATAATTAGAATATAGCAGACCAATAAAATGATTTCTAATACATAAATGTGATGTTATGGTCATTTAATGGTCCACAAAATCCTGAAGAAGACTGCCGACTGAGTGGTCCAGAAGACTCACCACCGTCACAAGGAGAATAAGCCACTGTTAAGAAAGCTCTAACAAACCAAAGGTGGAAAGAAAAGGTGTACAAGCAACAAGGAAACCCACATGCCAACTATAATTTTGCAATAAATCATGGAGGTCCAGGAGGCATCCTGATCAGATGAACCACCTCAACCACCTGGCCTTTTTCCATGGGGCCCCCTAACGCCTCTGGCGCTGAATACTTCACTGCTGGGCCTACACACTGAAGCCCAGCCAAACGTGCAGCTGTTAGGGACAAGGATAGAACAGAACAGTTGGGGCAGGCCGCTTCTGTCAAAGCCTCCCTCAGATGATCCGGCCCCAAATAATAGGGGCACAGATCATGCCCATCCTCCAGCTGGAGATGTGCCGAACAGGTTCTGCAGCACGGCGTGTCCCTGTCGACTAGAAAATGGATCACCAAATCTGATCGAGCAGAAAATGCCACCAAGGGTCCCACCACCAGGTAGGCTGTCCTAGTCAATGTCAGCAAATATTATTGAACAACTTCAAAAAGAAATGAATCAGATAAGGAAAAGTCGAACACAACAGACACAATACATAATTTAAGGCAAAGCAAAATGCAAAGCTGCAAACTACTCAAATAAGGCAAAGCCCAACACAGCTGCACAGTCAAAATTCTTAAGCAGTCCGGAAAGGGGAAACAAGTAAAACCACTGTGGCTAGTGAATGTGCTACCACAGAGTGGAAGAAGGCACAGTTGCCCGGGTAGGGTAACTGCCTGTGAGGAGGTTAGACTGCGCTGCATTTGGAGGGCGAGATGACCTTGCAGCTCCAACCACAGTCACGAGGCTACCAGCATCAAGGAAAGACAAATTAAGGTTGCAGGCAGGTTGTGGAGTACCACCTGTATTCAGAAACCTGCATGCAAGAAGATGAAAAGGGACTGAGCTCCCAGTGTCACGTGACTACACTCACTGGCCACTTTATTAGGTACACCTTGCTAGTACCGGGTTGGACCCCCTTTTGCCTTCAGAACTGCCTTAATCCTTGGTGGCATAGATTCAACAAGGTACTGGAAACATTCCTCAGAGAGTTTGGTCCATATTGACATGATAGCATCACAGATGCTGCAGATTTGTCGGCTACATCCATGATGTGAATTTCCCGTTCCACCTCATCCCAAAGGTGATCTATTGGACTGAGATCTGGTGACTGGAGACCATTTGAGTCCAGTGAACTCATTGTCATGTTCAAGAAACCAGTCTGAGATGATTCGTTCTTTATGACATGGCGCGTTATCCTGCTGGAAGTAACCATCAGAAGATGGGTCCACTGTGGTCATAAAGGGATGGACATGGTCAGCAACAATACTCAGGTAGGCTGTGGCGTTGACACGATGCTCAATTGGTACCAAGGGGCCCAAAGTGGGCCAAGAAAATATCCCCCACATCATTACACCACCAGCCTGAACCGTTGATACAAGACAGGATGGATCCATGCTTTCATGATGTTGATGCCAAATTCTGACCCGACCATCCGAATGTTGCAGCAGAAATCGAGACTCATCAGACCAGGCAACGTTTTTCCAATCTTCTATTGTCCAATTTTGGTGAACCTGTGTGAATTGTAGCCTCAGTTTCCTGTTCTTAGCTGACAGGAGTGGCACCCGGTGTGGTCTTCTGCTGCTGTAGCCCATCTGCCTCAAGGTTTGACGTGTTGTGCATTCAGAGATGCTCTTCTGCATGCCTTGGTTGTAACGAGTGGTTATTTGAGTTACTGCTGCCTTTCTATTAGCTCCAACCAGTCTGGCCATTCTCCTCTGACCTCTGGCATCAACAAGGCATTTATGCCCACAGAACTGCTGCTCACTGGATATTTTCTCTTTTTCGGACCATTCTCTGTAAACCCTAGAGATGGTAGAGCGTTAAAATCCCAGTAGATCATCAGTTTCTGAAATACTCAGACCAGCCCGTCTGGCACCAACAACCATGCTACGTTCAAAGTCACTTAAATCACCTTTCTTCTCCATTCTGATGCTCGGTTTGAACTGCAGCAGATCATCTTGACCTTACTTACCTTGTGATTTTGCATTGTGACTGGTTATTTGAAGAGATGCAAATATCCTTTCCAAATTCCTGAAGATAAACCTTGGTTCTCATTCATAAATAAAGCAGAACTGTGACATCATTGCATTATTTATTGGTTGTGGTTTTCAACCATTTTATTTGTTCCTTTTTTCCCTGCATTTGTACATAGTTCATTGGTTCCTTTATTCCTTCATTTTGCTTGATTTGTTCCCGCCTGGTCAAAGGGTTTGTTAACCGAAAAATGTTTAACTTGGAGTTGAATTGTTTGTTAGCTAATTTTGGAGAGAAGTTGTGGTGAATCTTTTTCATATATGTGCAGAGTTTTGCTGTTCAGTAATCCCAGTGTTCGAATTGAATCACTATCAAGATTCAAGAGTCTTTATTGTCATAATGTCACCATTGTGACATTTTGCTGATACATTGGCAAAAAATATACATTTAGTGCACAGACATAAATTAAAAACGTGTAGAAAAAGAGAACATATGTACATGGAATGTGGCATGTATAGTGCGTATTTATTTCATGTTGCTTGTGCTGAAACAGTCTGAGATGAGCTGCTGGTCTGTTTGATTGTCAGCAGGGACGTTTAGTGTCTGCCTTCAGGGTGGACATTTCTCTTCACAACTTTAGGAAAGAAACTGTTTCTGAGTTTATTTGTTTTTGATGTGATGTTCCTGTTCCTGCAGCATAAACCGAGTCCAGATCCGTTAGACGTCATCCCACAATCCCCTGTGCTGTCCTCACCACCCGTGCTAAGTCCTTTCTCTCCTGTGCCATGCAGCTCCCATACCACACTGTCACCTATTGTCCTACTATCACCGCCATATTGGGCTGGTATTCCCAGGACAATACTCAACAGACTGAATGGTTATTTATTTAAATATTAAATAATTTGAGCATTATTATTGCAAACCAGGTTTCTCCTGTCTTTGGGAATTCTCTGCCGGGAACAGAGTTCCATTTTCTTGTTTACTGTCCGTACTTGTCGGTCCTGATGTTTCTGCATAACGAGGCTATTTGGAGATGTTTGTTCAGTTTTCCCCTCAACATACCACTGAGCAGCTGGAATGTGATGTGGGTGCTATGAATCAGAAAAAGGCGGACCCAAGATTCAGCCAGACACAGTACTGAAAGTTTAAAAGGTTTATTCAGCCACAGGAAAACGTCACACAGGTAACACTCCTCACAGCTTCCAGGAATCACTGAGGCAGAAAGAGGGATTAGTGACTTGTAGTCTCTCCAGATTTTGCAGGGATCAGAAAAGCCACTAACCTGCTTTTGTCTTGAGTGGAACTTGAAACCCAGAGAGGGAAACCTCAGTGGGCGGCAGGCAGTGATCTCCACAGCACAGCTAAGAAGTGACTACAGGCTGAATAATCCGAGGGCAGAAACAGGGTCAGCAATAGGAACAAGAGGCGTCAGGCAAGGGGCAGGCAGAGGCATAAACCAGATGCAGGAAACAAGGTCGACAACCAAAACCCAAATAGTCCGACAGGGAGCAGGCAGAGAGGCATAAATCCAAAAGGCAAGGCAAGGTCAAGAACAATGATCAGACAGGAAGGAACGCTGGATATCTACTCACACAAATGGCTTTCAAAAATCTGGCACCGTCTGCTTGTCAGAGTCAGTATATATCAGGGAAGACACAGGTGCTTGGCATGCCATAGATTGCACTACACTGCAGCAGCCACCAGGTGCATCTAATCTGCTGATTGCAGCCAGAGAGACGGTAGAGCAGACGTGCCAGAATCATAACAGTGGGTGAAACCTCCGAAAGGTTCATGGCTTCTCAGTAGATGTCTTGGACTCAGACGGTGCTTCCTGAATGCTGTGATCAGGTTCTGTGAGGTTTCTCTGAATCAGTGCAAAAAACAAACTCCAGGAATCGTTTTTTAAAAGGAAATTCAATGTTTAACAGTCTGATCTTATTTCAGCTCATTTCTCTTCAAACATATTATCAGTTCAGTTTATATGTAGACTGTTATAGCTGATCTTAGTGGTTGGACATGGTTCTTGCTCTGTTTTATTAGAGTTTTGTCAAATTAGTGACTGTATTAAATAAATGTTTTGGAAAATATCGGAAAATGCTGCATCTTAGAGCAAACTTTTCTTCTTTTTCTATCAGGAATTAAATTAGAAATGTCTCCAATACCTTAGTCGGGGCTTCACGAAGTTCTTGACCTGAGAAACGTGGAACATGGGGTGAATCCTCATGGAGTTGGGTAATCTCAGTCGTACAGCGACAGGGTTGATGATCTTGGAGATTGGGAAAGGTCCAACAAATCGGGGTGCCAATTTCTGGGATTCTACCCTTAATGGGAGGTCCTTGGCGGAGAGCCAAACTTTCTGCCCCACCTGATACTTAGGGGCAGGGATCCGTCTCCGGTTGGCCATTCTTGACTGAACCAGTGACATTCTGATCATCGACCTCCAGGCCTTTCTTCATATTCTTTGGCACCTTAGGGCAGCCGCTTGGGTGGACAGAACATTAGCTTCTCTCTCCTGAACTGAAAACATGGGTGGCTGGAAACCAAACACAACATGAAAAGGAGACAAACCAGTGGCAATTGATTGCATAGAGTTCATGGCGTATTCAACCCAGGGCAAATTTTGTGACCACTTGGTCGGGTCAGACTCACATAAGATACGAAGTTTGGTTTCTACTTCTTGGTTGGCTCTCTCGGTTTGGCCATCAGACTGAGGATGAGATCCTGAGGAAAGACTAACAGAAATTCCCAACAACGAACAAAACTCCTTCCAGAAACGTGACACAAATTGGGGTCCTCTATCGGAAACAATGTAATTTGGGATTCCATGGAGCCTGAAAACTTCTCGGGTCAATATCTCACCCATCTCCTTAGCAGATGGAAGCTTCTCCAACGGCACCAGATGAACCATCTTTGAAAATCTATCAATTATGGTTAGTAGTACAGAGTGACCATTAGAAACCGGTAGACCTGTCACAAAATCCATCGCAATATGTGACCATGGGCGAGGGGGAATTGGCAAAAGGTGCAACAACCCCACACGGGGGCGACGAGAAGGCTTGGCTCGACAACATTGAGTGCATTCAACAACAAAGTCTTTGACATCCTTGACCAGTGATGGCCACCAAAACTGAGTTTGAACTGTCTGAATGGTTCTGCTGATTCCTGGATGACAAACTAAACGAGAGCAATGACAAGACTCCAGTACCTTAGGCACAAGGCGTTCAGGGACAAAACAGCGGTCAGGTGGACATGATGGTGGGATAGGCAGATCCCTAATGGCTTCCTGGACCTCCCTTTCCACCTCCACTCGGGACTCAGACAACCTGACGGTTTCAGGAAGGATAAATTCCTCTTCACCCGCAGACTGAGATTCTTCAGGCTCTTGAATCTGGGATAGGGCGTCAGGTTTGCCATTTTTACTCCCTGGCCTGTAAGACAGGGAGAAATTAAAACGACCAAAAAACAAAGCCCACCTAGCCTGTCTGTGGTTTAGCCGTTTTGCTGATTTCAGGTACTCCAAGTTCTTATGGTCAGTCCACACCATAAACGGCTCCTTAGTCCCCTCCAGCCAATGTCTCCACTCTGTCAACGCCAACTTGACAGCCAATAACTCTCTGTCTCCCACGTCGTAATTCCGCTCAGCCTGTGACAGAGTCCTTGAAAAGAAGGCACATGGGTGAACACGATCATCCTCACCTCTTTGGCTTAATACGGCTCCGACCCCAGTGCTTGAGGCATCCACCTCCACGATAAACTGTCTCTCTGGGTCAGGAGACCGTAACACTGGAGCTGACGTGAAGAGTTCCTTTAACCTATTGAAGGCCTTCTCTGCATCCTTATTCCACACAAATTTCACCTTGGAAGAGGTAAGAGCGTTTAGGGGAGTAGCAACCAGGCTGTAATTTCTAATAAACCTCCTATAGAAGTTTGCGAAGCCTAGAAATCTTTGAAGCCGCTTGCGATCAGTTGGAACAGGCCATTCCAATACGGCCTTAACTTTGGAGGGGTCGACAAGCACTTGATCTGGGGAAATGATGAAGCCCAAAAAGGAAGTGGTAGTTATGTGGAACTCACATTTTTCTGCCTTGACGAACAACTGGTTTTGGAGAAGACGCAGGAGAACAGCTCTGACATGTTTTCTGTGGGTTTCCAGATCTTGAGAATAAATCAGTATGTCATCAAGATAAACAAATACGAATTGACCCACCATGTCTCTTAGAACGTCATTGACCAATGACTGAAAAACTGCAGGAGTATTAGTAAGTTCAAATGGCATGACCTTGCATTCATAATGGCCCGTAGGCGTGTTGAAAGCCGTTTTCCACTCATCTCCTTCTCTGATTCGGACCAGATGATATGCATTCCTTAGATCCAGCTTAGAAAATATCTTGGCTCCCTGGATCTGATCAAAAGCTGTGTTCATGAGTGGTAAGGGATATCTATTTTTAAGTGTTATCTCATTAAGGCCTCTATAATCAATGCATGGTCTCAATGAACCATCCTTCTTCCCAACTAAAAAGAAACCACCACCTGCAGGAGAGGAAGAGGGTTGAATGTGCCCTGCCTTTAATGCCTCATCAACATAACTCTTCATGGCCCTGTGCTCTGGACCAAACAATGAATAGGTTCTGCCTTTAGGGGGTGATGTGCCAGGAAGCAAATCAATAGCACAATCATAAGGTCTATGGGGTGGCAGAGCTGTGGCCTTGAATATATTAAAAACCTCCTTTAAATCATGGTATTCTTGCGGTACCTTGGATAAATCCGGATAGGTTTCCTCAACCTCATTCTCCACACTGACCTCCGTAGCAGCAGACAAAAGACAGTCAGCTGAACATGACTCAGACCAACCCAGAACTTCTTTTTTCTTCCAGTCGATGTGAGGGTTGTGTTTCTGCGACCAGGAGGCCCCTAGGACTACACGAAGTTCAGGTGAATTAATGATCATGAAAGTTACTTTCTCTTGATGATTACCTCCAACTGTTAAGGTAATCTCCTCCGTCCTGAGATGTGAATTGTTCATGCTGTGACCATCCAAAGCTAGCACGTTTCTTGTGTCAGCTGACGCAATAAGTTTTATGCCGTTCTTATTTGCAAATGTTTTGTCCATGAATTCAGTATCTGCTCCTCAATCAATAAACACGGCCCCCTGGAGAGACAAAGAAGGGATTTGAAAATGTGCAGGAAACAAGAAGGAGGAGGCAGATAGTTGACTTCGGCTCAGTAGAGACCTCCCTTCCTCTGCTGAGCCTGTCCTTTTAATGGACACCTGAGTGCTAAATGTCCCTTCTCTCCACAATAAAAACAGAGCTTGAATCTTCTCCGACGATCTTCCTCCTCAGGGGTAATCTTGGTTCTGCCCAACTGCATGGGCTCACAATTATCATTTTCCTCAGTGAGAGATGACCGACTCCTTCTCTCATACCGGTGTGCAGAAACCTGAGTTAATGATGAGCGACCCTTCTCATGGCGCTTCTCCTTCCTTTTCTCTGCCAGCCGAATATCAATGCGAGCAGCCAAATCCTCGAGTTGTTTCAGGGAAGAAGGATAGTCACGGGTCGCTAGCTCATCCTTGATGTCTTCGTTTAATCCTTTCATGAATGCATCCATTTGTGCTGCCTCATTCCAACGGCTCTCTGCAGCCAACAAATGAAAGTCAATTATATAGGTCGAGACAGGCTGATCACCCTGTTTGAGGGACAATAATCCTCTTGCGGCCTCACGACTTGGAATGACCGGGTCAAAAACTCGAATGAGTTCCTTGGAAAAAGTTTCAGAAAAATCACAAGATGCAGACCTGTTTTGCCATTCAGCAGTCCCCCACTGTTTTGCCCTTCCTGCCAGCAGAGATATAACAAACGCCACCTTGGAGCGTTCAGTGGGAAAGAATGACGGCTAAAGCTCAAAATGAATTTCACACTGAGTTAGAAAAGCTCGACATTGGTCTGAGTCTCCCCTGAACATCTCAGGTGGAGATAGGCGTGGCTCCCTTACCTCTGCTGTTGTCCGTGTTACTTGGGCATGGTTTCTTTGTGACGGTGGCGGCTCGAAGACAAGATTGCCAGAACGTAATGTGGAAATTATTTCCTCCACGCCAGAACCCAACCAGCAAAGGGTCTCATCAACGTGAGTACGCCACTGTTATGCTGGCGATGGGTCCATTTTTGGCCAGATTTTTCTGCTATGAATCAGAAAAAGGCGGACCCAAGATTCAGCCAGACACAGTACTGAAAGTTTAAAAGGTTTATTCAGCCACAGGAAAACGTCACACAGGTAACACTCCACACAGCTTCCAGGAATCACTGCTTTTGTCTTGAGTGGAACTTGAAACCCAGAGAGGGAAACCTCAGTGGGCGGCAGGCAGTGATCTCCACAGCACAGGTAAGAAGTGACTCCAGGCTGAATAATCCGAGGGCTAGGCTGGCTCAATAATCCAAGGACAGAAACAGGGTCAACAATAGGAACAAGAGGCGTCAGGCAAGGGACAGGCAGAGGCATAAACCAGATGCAGGAAACAAGGTCGACAACCAAAATCCAAATAGTCCGACAGGGAGCAGGCAGAGGCATAAATCCAAAAGGCAAGGCAAGGTCAAGAACAATGATCAGACAGGAAGGAACGCTGGATATCTACTCACACGATGGCTTTCAAAAATCTGGCACCGTCTGCTTGTCAGAGTCAGTATATATCAGGGAAGACACAGGTGCTTGGCATGACATAGATTGCACTACACTGCAGCAGCCACCAGGTGCATCTAATCTGCTGATTGCAGCCAGGGAGACGGTAGAGCAGATGTGCCAGAATCATAACAGTGGGTGAAACCTCCGAAAGGTTCATGGCTTCTCAGTAGATGTCTTGGACTCAGACGGTGCTTCCTGAATGCTGTGATCAGGTTCTGTGAGGTTTCTCTGAATCAGTGCAAAAAACAAACTCCAGGAATTGTTTTTTAAAAGGAAATTCCATGTTTAACAGTCTGATCTTATTTCAGCTCATTTCTCTTCAAACATATTATCAGTTCAGTTTATATGTAGACTGTTATAGCTGATCTTAGTGGTTGGACATGGTTCTTGCTCTGTTTTATTAGAGTTTTGTCAAATTAGTGACTGTATTAAATAAATGTTTTGGAAAATATTAGAAAATGCTGCATCTTAGAGCAAACTTTTCTTCTTTTTCTATCAGGAATTAAATTAGAAATGTCTCCCCGTCTGAAAAATGTCTTTTTTTTTTAACAAAAATGTAAAATTGTGTAACAAAAATGCTATTTTGTGTTTGAAACAACTTATTTTCTGAAGAGAATTTAGTTTGAAAATGATATTCCAGACTTTCAATGCTGGGATAATAAAGATAAATGATCTTTTTTGTTGTAGACTTGCTTTCTAACAGGGATTTAATAATATGGTTTCAGAGAGTCTGCATGGTGCTATTTAAATAATGCTTTCATTTTTTAAACCTTTCTATATGCAAAAGTTATTTTTGGTAAAAAACAATCCTATTTAACAGATTCTAAATGAAGTTTTTCTAAATGACTTTCTACAATTACAATGAGTCAGTCAGTCATTTTCTACCGCTTAGTCCATAATGGGTCGCGGGAGAGCTGGTGCCTATCTCCAGCAGTCTATGGGCGAGAGGCGAGGTCACCCTGGACAGGTGTACAATTACAATTTATTTTTATATTTCATATTAAACTAGATTTTTTTGTATACATATGAATATTTTATATGAACAGGAGGAGTGCATGAAGGGTGGGAAACATGCAGCCAGACTTGAAACAGTTTGCCTTTAATATCTAATTCATGATGCAATGCTGAAGAAACACGCAGACAGACAGACTCTCTAAACACCTGGAAAGTAAGAAACTTATTCTGAAACAAGTGAAGCAGCAGAAATCCTCTTCACTTTCAGTTTGATGTTTGCAGAAACGCACTTGTTAAGAAGCCGAGCATGAAGATGACGTTCCTGTTGTGCACCCTATAGAGGCAGAGTTTTACCTTTAGAAGAAAAGAAATTAATAAGAAGCTTCAGGACAACCAGTTAACAACTCTACAGCAACGATTCATCAGGTTTCTCTGTGTATTTGAATGTATTTACAGTAAAATCAGTCCATATTTTAAAGTCAGGCTAAAATCCTCTTTAAACCAAAAGGTTTGATCTGTCTAGAGGCCTGTGAGGCCTGACATGGTGATACTGAGTCTGGACAAAACAAGTGATCCCCACAGACTCTCAGGTAACAGGAAGGCCAAAAACAAACAATATGCAAAACAAGCGAAGCAGGACACCCGACTGCAATGATGGACGGAAAAAAGGAACAACATGTCTCTTGGTGACCTTTGCCCCTGAAGAGTGAACTGATTTTTAATTTTGAACTTTTCTTTCAAAAGACTCAGCTCTGTGACCCACTTGAGCTAACCAACCGAATAAACTCGAAGTTCAGCCAAAATGAAACATTTTTCCAGAGTAATGAAAGTTTTTATCTGCTTCCATTAATTTTAAAGCTGCCTACAGCGGCACCACCGGACTCTCTGAGATCAGACAGAACAACGGGTCACCAAGTTTAACCCCTTTATTTCCTGTTAATTAACATAAACCAGAAATACTCATCGTTAGGGTTTAATATTTAATGTTTATGTAAAAATCCTGAACATTATGCTGCTTTTATCCAGAGAAATGACTCATGAATGGACCAATCAGCACTTTCCAAAACTTGTTTCAGGGCAGTTTTCCCACCAACCGTTTAAAGAGAAACGTTTGAGGTTTCTGGCTGTTTTGGCTCCAGGGTTTGTTGGAACAGTTAAAGAGTCAAATGAAGCTGAGAAGACCAAATCTAACTAATCCTGATTCAACACTGTTTGCAAAAGGATTAAAGTAACAGCATTTCAAAACCAGCTGGGTTTTTGTAGCCCAGCAGCTCATTAAAACCAGAAGATGCAGAACCATAAAAACATTTTCACACCTCCTGAACCATTCCACATGCTGTCCCAGTCCAACCACAAACCTTCAGGGGTTTTACTGGGATTTTCTGGGACAGAGCAGAACTGTGGGGTGGAAGTAACATATTCATGGTTTTCAACTTTTTTTAATAATAAAATCTGAAAAGTGTGGTGTGCTTTTGTATTCATTCCCCCTGTGTCATTACTTAGTAGAACCACATTTGGCTACAGGTCTTTTAGGGTCAGAAAACCAGCTTCGAACATCCACAGACTGACGATTTTACTCAGGTTCAGTAAGATTGGATGAAGAAAATCTGTGAACATCACTTTTCAAGTCTTACTACAAATTCTCAGTTGGATTTATTTCTGGACTTTGACTAGGCCCTTCTAATACATGAACATGCTTTGATCTAAGCCCTCCTATTGTATCTCTGTCTGCATGTTCAGGGTGGTTGTCCTGCTGGAAGGTGAACCTCCACCCCAGTCTCAGGTCTTCTGCAGCCTGTAACAGGTTTTCTTCCAGGATTGTCCTGGATTTAGCTCCACCCATCTTCCCACAGGATGATGCTGCCACCTCCATGTTTTACTGTGGGAACGGTGTATTTCTGCTGCATATTTACATGCAGACCAAAAAGTTTAAATGCTGATCCCATTTGTACAGAGCACCTTTCTTCACGTTAACTGGGTCTCCTACCTGGCTCTTGTCTGAGTATACAGCTACATGCCACACTTTTCAGACTTGCAGTTGTAAAAACATGTTTGGTTTTTGTTCATAGATAAAAATTAATTCTCCTTCCTTTTTTCTGAAGAAGCTGTTCTTCATGCAGTTCTAGCTGGGTTCATCATGGAGGTTGTTTTTCCTTCTTACAGTAACTGGACCTCAGAGTCGGATGATAAATTGTCATACCACAGCAGGAACAAGGAGCCCCGAGGATTTGGGGAAAAATTCAGCAAAAGCTCAAACCACAAATGAAAAACAAAGATTGATTCTTGTTTCTTGAGAATTTTAAAGATTTATTTCATGAAAAGTTTAACTGGGCTGTTGGAAGTTAAAATGTGTGTTTCATTCTGATCTTTACGACCAGCAGCAGATGATTTTCTTGGTGTTCCTGTGGGATCTGGTCATAGGTCACATACACATTGCTGTTCCTGATGTTTCTGGATTGTAGTGGTGTTGATCCAAACAGTGAAAATCCTGATGGGATCATCTTCCTCGTCTCTGCTTTTCCACTGTAGGTAGAACGAAGGACTGGGCTTTCATTCAGAACCCTGATGGATACTGGATCAAGATCTTTAGTTCAAACAACACGCTCTCCTTCCTTTGACCTTAAAGTGGATCTTCTCAGACACATCTCCCTTTACTGAACAATGAACCAGAATCACAACTGACAACATTTTGCTTTTATGTCCATGAACACCTGCAGGTTCTGGTTCTTTTCTCTATATTGTATAGTTTTTCAAAATAAAAGCCACAGAGGTATCAGTACTGTCTGCGCTAAAATTACTGACATAACCGAATAACTGACAAGGAGCTGAGATGAAGATGACTCTGATGACATCTTTGGTTTTCCAAACATCCCTGGTTTTCCTCGTTGTCCCAATTTTAGGTTTTTATTTGTTGCCTCAGATTCCAGTAATTGTAGCTTTGAGAACATTGATGGTTCTACGGTATTACAAACACCTTCCAGAGCCACAAAGGCTGCCATTATTTAACTGGTTCCAGGTACAAACAGGTACATTATACACAATCTACCTCTGAGGATTTGTGGGGAGATGGAGGCCTGTCTGGGTTCTGAGTGGCCTTGTGGTGGCCTGTCTAGGTTCTGAGTGGCCTTGTGGAGGCCTGTCTAGGTTCTGGGTGGCCTAGTGGAGGCCTGTCTGGGTTCTGAGTGGCCTTGTGGAGACCTATCTAGGTTCTGAGTGGCCTTGTGGAGGCCTGTCTAGGTTCTGAGTGGCCTTGTGGAGGCCTGTCTGGGTTCTGGGTAGCCTGGTGGAGGCCTGTCTGGGTTCTGAGTGGCCTTGTGGAGGCCTGTCTAGGTTCTGAGTGGCCTTGTGGAGGCCTGTCTAGGTTCTGAGTGGCCTTGTGGAGGCCTGTCTAGGTTCTGGGTGGCCTTGTGGAGGCCTGTCTAGGTTCTGGGTGGCCTAGTGGAGGCCTGTCTGGGTTCTGAGTGGCCTTGTGGAGGCCTATCTAGGTTCTGAGTGGCCTTGTGGAGGCCTGTCTAGGTTCTGAGTGGCCTTGTGGAGGCCTGTCTGGGTTCTGAGTGGCCTTGTGGAGGCCTGTCTAGGTTCTGGGTAGCCTGGTGGAGGCCTGTCTGGGTTCTGAGTGGCCTTGTGGAGGCCTGTCTAGGTTCTGGGTGGCCTAGTGGAGGCCTGTCTGGGTTCTGAGTGGCCTTGTAGAGGCCTGTCTAGGTTCTGGGTGGCCTGGTGGAGACCTGTCTGGGTTCTGAGTGGCCTTGTGGAGGCCTGTCTAGGTTCTGGGTGGCCTAGTGGAGGCCTGTCTGGGTTCTGAGTGGCCTTGTGGAGGCCTGTCTGGGTTCTGAGTGGCCTTGTGGAGGCCTGTCTAGGTTCTGGGTGGCCTTGTGGAGTCCTGTCTGGGTTCTGAGTGGCCTTGTGGAGGCCTGTCTGGGTTCAGAGTGGCCTTGTGGAGGCCTGTCTGGGTTCTGAGTGGCCTTGTGGAGGCCTGTCTGGGTTCAGAGTGGCCTTGTGGAGGCCTGTCTAGGTTCTGGGTGGCCTTGTGGAGTCCTGTCTGGGTTCTGAGTGGCCTTGTGGAGGCCTGTCTGGGTTCAGAGTGGCCTTGTGGAGGCCTGTCTAGATTCTGGGTGGCCTAGTGGAGGCCTATCTGGGTTCTGAGTGGCCTTGTGGAGGCCTGTCTGGGTTCTGGGTGGCCTGGTGGAGGCCTGTCTAGGTTCTGAGTGGCCTTGTGGAGGCCTGTCTGGGTTCTGAGTGGCTTGGTGGAGGCCTGTCTGGGTTCTGAGTGGCCCTGTGGAGGCCTGTCTGGGTTCTGGGTGGCCTAGTGGAGGCCTGTCTGGGTTCTGGGTGTCTCAGGTTACTGGAATGAGGTGGTTTTGGTGCAGTGAGGCTTGGTTCTGGTGACTTGGTGTCAGAATGTGGCCACCTTCTCTGTGAAGGCAACCATGATGCTCTCCAAGTCCTTGGGATCTCTGCATGTCAGCAGCACCTTCTCACAATGAACCCACTCCCACAGAGGAATAGTTTATTTGTAGTGAGGTCTTTTTCCAGTGTGAACCAGGTGTGGAAGTGGAATCCAAACCAAAGCTGCTGAGTGTGATGAAACAGGAAGAATCCACCAAGAAAACCACCATAAGATCTGCTCTCAGCAGCACATGTAGTCATGTTTATTAGTAGGAGGCACACAGGGACACGTAGTGGATTAGTGACCATCTTACAGTGGATATAAAAAGTGTTCACACCCCTGATAAATCATCAGGTGTTTGTTGTGGACAAACTAGACCATGATCAATTTTTTTTTTTTTTTCTACCTTAAATATGAAATTTTGTTAGAATTAAACTAAAAACCAAAACTAATCTTTTAGAAGAACACAGAAATCTGGTTGCATAAGTATTCACACCCTTAAACTTAGACACCTTTTGATTCCGTTTCAAGTCCAACCTTCTTTGGTGGGTGTCCGTCAGCATGTCACTTCCTGACTTGATAATATTAGCTAAAGTCCTTCCCGCCTCTCAGATTGTGAGTTCGTCACCTGTCCACAGCCCTCTTCAACCCTCAGATTTTCCATCAGATTCAGTTCTGGACTCTGGCTCGGTCCTGAAGACCTAGTATCCTGCATGTTTCAGATGTTTCCCTGGTTCAACACAGCTGAGTCTAATGAAAGGTTTCTCACCAGGCTTCTGCATCCAGAGGAGATAATTGAACTGATTGGATCAGTTGTATCGAAGCTGGGACAGGAAACCGACCCTTGAGGACTGGACCCAGACACTCCTCGGCTCGGCCGTTCCTAAACTTTAATTTTCCTCTCATGACATCATTCGTTTGGACTAACTGTGATGCTGAGAAATAAAATCATTCTTCATCTTTAGCTTTCTAGCCAACACCTGAAGGTTTGGGTAAAACTCACCAGTTTTAGGAACTGTTAATGATTTTGTTCAAAGAAAAGTGGCCCCACAGCATGATGCTGCCACCACCATGTTTCATTGTGAGTATGTTGTTCTGTCAATACCCCATTCACTCACAAGGTTTTGGAAGATTGTAGCCCAGCTTGGATGTTTTCTGTGGAAGGAAACGTTTCTGTCTCGCAACTCGACTCCTGAGACTCATAGAGAATACAGCAGCAAACCGGTCCTAACCAGAAATTCCTGAAGCTCCTCCATTGTTGCTGTCGGTGGACTGCCTGACCTATTTCTGTCTTGTCTTTTCATCAGTTTTTGGGAAACTTCCAGTTTGTGTAGCTCCCCTGTTGTTTTGTGGATTGTTTGTGCTCTCTTCCTGACTGGTACCTTTGTATGATGAGAACATCGCTAAACTCTTTACAAACTGTTGCTTTATCTAAAAGATGCAAATGTGTGTGAAGACTTTTCATACCCATGGTGAAAACAAACCTCAGATATAAAAATAATCTGATTCAAATATAAATATTTTTAGATTAAAAAGTGAAAAAATCCCCAAATAACTCTAATTTCTTGTTATTCTTGTGATATCTGTGGACTTGATTGTTAAAGGCAGCAACTGATGCCGTTTCCAAAGGATCTGGGTTTTGATCTCTGTTTGCATGAGCTCTAGAACAGTTGATTCTGTCTGATTATGTAAAACATTCCAGAAACATTAGCTGTTTTTCTGTTAGACAGGTTTTCTGTAGGATGGTGGATCAACTTTAATATGAAACAACAAAAGGAGTCAGAACAAGCAGCTGGTGGAGAAAAACCTAAAACCATCAAGTTAAATTAACGCTGCAGCAGTTGAGAGGTAGATGGTCAGAAAGCTCCCACCTCGGTGCCCCATGGTCGGTAGGGTTTACTACTACTGCTGCTGGTGCCGCTGTGGGGGGTCTGAGAGGAAGAGGAGGAGGAAATGGGAGGACTGGTGGTGGCAGCAGTGGAGCTGAGGGCAGAAGGTGGGAGGAAGGGGATACCTCCATGGAGAGCGATGGGAAATGATGCCGAGAAGGAGAAGAGGGAGCCGGAGAGTGGTGTAGGAGTGCAAGGGTGCACCAGAGATGAGGACGACGAGGAAGGTGAAGAGGAGGTGGAGGAGGTCACGCTGTGCTGCGACAGCTCCACACGCCTCTGGGGGGCTCCACTGCTCCCTCCTGCAGCATCCGGAGACACTGGGAGTGTGCTCAGTCCGTATGGCAGGGGGCGCAGCGCAGCCACAGCTGCCGCCCAGTGGTGGGGGTGGAACGGTGGAGGTAGTGGCTGAGGCTGCAGGCGGGAAGCAGCCGTCAGGGCGGCAGCGTCACGCTGGGAGGCACAGGAGCTGAGGTGGGAGAGGAGGCGGGAGCGCAGGGGGTCAGAGGAGTCCAGGCCCTCCATGGCGCTCAAGTAGCAGGAAACTTCGGTCACACACTCCCTGAAACCCAGAGACAGGAAGTCCAGAGCCAGAGCATGGGCGTCCAAGTAACCTGTGGAGCAAAAGCACCTGAGATCAGTTCCTGCTGTCTCAATGAAACCCTCCCAGCAGATCCTGCAGGAAATCTCTGAAACTCTCAAACACCAGAGTCTGCAGCAGAACATTCTCTGAGGAATGTCTGCAGAATCACTGCTCAGTACCACATCAGAAACCTCATGCAGAAAGAGGTTGGATGTTTGTGCAGACGGTCTGCGCAGCCAAACATGTTTGCAGCTGCTGCTGCATCAAAACCTGATTCCTGCTGTAGGAAAGCTGCTCCGGGGAAACTGCTGCTTGGATTTCTACTGAGCCTTCCCATGAACTCTTCACCCCCACACACTCAGGACTGCTCACAGATTATAGCACATAGACAGTGTGAACCCAAGATGTTCCAACATATCTGTTAGTGTGCAAAAGTATTCATACCCATTTACCACATACCATTTTCCCACATTTTTTCCACATTTACTCAGGTTGCAACCACCAAGAGGATCAGAACAGTGAAGTCAACTTTAAATTATTTGTGTTTTTAAAAATGTTTTACTCATCAAAATCTGAAAAGTGTGGCATGCATTTGTTTTCGCTCCCCTGAGTCAGAACTCTGTAGAACCTCCTCTGGCTACAGGTCCAGCTGCAGGTATTTTGGGGTATCTCTCTACCTGCTTTGAACATTTACGAACTGAAGATTTTTGCTCCATCAGATTGGATGGAGAACATCTGTGAACATCAGTTTTTAACTGGAGTGGACCATCACACGATGGGAACATGGAACAGGTGGGTCAGTTCTCCAGATGTTTTTGGAAAAGAAGCATCCAGCCTGTCGGGGGGGCGGGGTAGTACTGTGTAGTATTGTGGTTACCTTTCCCTCCTGTTGCCTGCAGCATCTTCAGATGGTCCACAGTCATCTGGAGGATTTCAGCCTTCTCTAGTTTAGCAGATCCCTGAAGAACCAGTCAAGCAGAAAACTGTCAGGGTAAACCAGGCTTATAACAGCCTCAGAAACTCAGAGGCTCTCATTCTGCGTGCTTGTTAATCTTTTTTTTTTAAATATCAATAATCTCACTCTTTGCATTTCCCTTTTTAATGGACCTGGAGATTTTTTAAATGATGTTTTCATGCTTAAAGGTAAACCTGTGAGGTGGTGGGCTACAGTTTTCACCCTGGCTCTAAGAAAGCCTGAAGATGCTTTAATCAGAGGAATTCCAGGAGTGTTTCAGCACGGAGCAGAGGACAGTAGAGCAGAGTTAGTTTTACTGTTAGTTGTATGTTCTGTACCTCAGGTAATAAATTTGTTTCCTATTTTTTATTTTAATTTTAATTTTAGTAGTATGCCCTGATACAGAAAGCACAGTTTTGCAGAGGTGGGGTTCTCCTCTTTGCAGACGATGTGATTCTGTTGGTTTCTTTTGTCTTTTGGCATCTGGAGTGGTTGATGGAGAGCTGATAACTTTACAATTTAGTCGTCTTGACTGTGCCTCACTGTCCTCCGGTCTTTGACAAAATGGACAAATAAAAACTCAGAACATTTTGTTTACTCCTGCAAATTAAATCCATTAAAATGCTCTTTTTGTCCCTCCGCTGTCCTTTGATGGACAACAGATCACTTTTATTCATTTCTAGAATTTCTGAGATTATCTGAAACCATAAATCTAAAACTTAATCGTTATTTAGGCAGAGATTTAAAGCATGTTAGTTCTTGATTATTTTCAGTGATTTCAGTTTTATAATTTCATTCTGTACTGAGATGATTCAACGAGGAAACAAGCATCACAAACACACAGAAGAGGAACTGCTAGGAGGCTGAGGTAACAGGTTAAAGGTCCAGTTTCCAGGAGCAGAACCTCACCTGCTTCTCAAATGCTGTTGGGACAAGTCGGCGTAACTCGGACAAACTGCTGTTGATTCGATCCCGCCGTCGCTTCTCGATAACCTGAAACCCGACAGAAAACAGTGAAGAAGCCTTCAAACCTTCAATGCCAGTCATTTTCTACCGCTTATTCCATAGTGGGTCGCGGGGGAGCTGGTGTCTATCTCCAGCAGTCTATGGGCGAGAGGCGGGTTCACCCTGGACAGGTCGCCAGTCCTTCGCAGTCAACACACAAACAACCATGCACACACTCATTCATACACCTAAGGGCAATTTAGAGTTACCAATTAACCTAACAGGCATGTCTTTGGACTGTGGGAGGAAGCTGGAGTACCCGGTGAGAACCCACGCATGCACGGGGAGAACATGCAAACTCCATGCAGAAAGACCTTCTTGCTGCAAGGAAACAGTGCTACCCACTGCGCCACCGTACAGCCCAGAAGAACCCTTGAAGGTTTGAAGAAGCAATGAAACAATGAACCTACCCCTCTGCGTTTCTTCCTCGCCATCACCTGAGTAGTCGTTGTTGGAGCCCCACATCTGATCAACGACGCCTTCATGTGTCTGCAGAGCAAATCCTTGGATAGATCATCATGGTGCACAACAATACTGGGAATCTGGAGCAGACTGTGGTCCATAAAACTACCATGTTTCTCCATTTGAGTGATTTTAGGAGCTCAGCCTCCAGGAAGAACAACTGATTAGAAGAGATGAATTTTATGTGTTTGCCACTAAAAGTCAAACATGTGAACAGAGATCCTAAGGTTGTATTTGGAAAATCAACGGTTTTTGAACATTTTTATTTTTTCCTGATGGATTTAAACAACAAGACAAATAAAAACCCATTTAATCATCAAAAGTCACTAAATAAAAAATACATTTTATTCCACATTTTAAATGAAAACACAAAATTCTGCTATTTAACATTTTCACTTGTAAGTTTTACAGAAACTTTTCTGGCTATAAGTCTTGGATCTCAGTGTTCATGAAGCTTTTTTGGATAAATATTGATGCATTTATTACTTCTAGACTGGACCACTGCTACTCCCTCCATGGTGGGGTGGACCAGGCTCTCCTTCACTGGTTCTAAATTCAGCTGTCCGTCTGCTAATAGGGACAAGCCCACATGAACGTCTCACCAGGTTCTGTCGTCACTCCTCTGGCTTCTTGTTTCTTCTAGAATTGTAATATTATTTGGCTTTTAGTTTTTAAACATCTAAATGGTCTGGGACCTCCTTACCTTGAAGAGCTTTTACATCCACAACCCCCAGTAGATCTCTAAGTTAGACCAGAACCTCTTAGAGGTTCCCAGGACTCAGCTGAGGACCAGGGCAGACGGAGCTCTTTCAGCTGCAGCTCCTGGATTCTGGACCAGTCTCCCTCTCTGTGAGCTCTGCTGGAACTTATATGATTTTAAATTTCTTTTTAAAATGCATCTGGCTTTTAACTCCAGAGAGCAGGACCACCGGGCCAATCCTGGTTTCTTCTTTGTCTTTTATTGCTTATAGTGTCAACCTTGTACTTTGTTGCTTATGGCTTTTATCATTTTTTTTGTCTTCTATTTTATTTCTTCTTTACCTGTACAGCTTCTTGTTGCCTTTTGGCTTTTAAAGCATGTTATAAATAAACAAATAAATGATTATGATGATGATGATAAATATATTTGATCACAGTTCATACAAGTGTACTTTAGCTCAGTACACAGTATGTGTCCTATAGGATGTAGGTTCTTGATAACGGTTTCTACTTGCCTATTGCTTTACTGCATATGTGCAACATTTTTCTATTCTATTCTATTCGACCAATTGTCTAACAATAAAATCAGTGTTTTAAAGTAGATTTAATGATTTGTTTGACTGAAACGTTCAGTCACAATATGCTTATTTTCCTCTTTTGTCTTAGGATATGTTAACAGTCTCTAAATAAAAAGAAACAATTATATGAAATGAAGGCACAGAAATAACTGCTTACAACAGTAAGAAGTTTCTGTCACAAGCATTAATTAGGCCCATAGACTGAAAATAAATGAATAAACGTATTTTTATTGATAAACTTCTAAATATTTCTATAATAAACTTCTTTAACCATTTTCATGTCACGTAAAAAGATTAAAATCAGCTCAAATAAACTGTTATGGCATCAGCAAATCAATAAACCCAAACGTGCTTTTTCGCTAACAGTAAAAGGCTAAACTCCATAATAATAATAATAATAATAGGACATCTGAGTCAGAGAAAAACGTTTTCACAATATTTTTACTAAATCATTTAACCAAAGTTCATCTCATTTTAATGAACTTTATGTTTACCAGAAATAGCTTGTGAATTAATAAAAGCAGAAAGCAGAGTTAATTATATTTTTGTCTTTAATCTTTAAACAGGCGTTATTTCTGATCTAAAATCAGAACAAATAATCACAGGTCTTCCATGAAGAAAGCTTGATGTTTCTCACCCTGAATAAAGCTTCTCTCGGCCCACCTCGACGCTCTCCTCCGCTTCACTTTCCGCCGAGCTGTTGTCCTCACACGGCCGCTTCATGGCGCACAGACAGCGGGGAAGGCTGGTGTGAGTCCCCCTTAGGAGACCCGGAGCTGTGGGAGAGATGCTCTCTGATCTACTGCAGGAGTTTAGAGATGATCAAGGCTGGTGAGCAGAGGACCTGCAGGGGATATTCCTGACCAGGTTGGATCTGATGTCTTCAGGTAATCCCAGAGTTAAAATCTGGACTTTAAAATGTTTATTTCTCTGCAGGAAGAACCAACCGAACCCATTAGAGTCAGAGAAGTTTAGGATGTTTTCCAGAATCAGGAACTGATGGAAATTTTCTCCAGGCTGAACATCCTTCCTCAGAAATCAGTGAAGCTACCAGAAGATCTCTCTCTCGGGTCCACGGAGCGGGTTTTCCAGCGGCGTGTGTCCGGTAAATAACCCAGAGCAGGTGCCTGCGTGTCGCCTGCAGACTGGACTGACGGCCGCTGAGTCCTCCCCTCTCCTCCTCCTCCTCCTCCTCTGCTTTCCCACGGAGCCACACGCACGCGCACGCGCACGCACCCATCTCCTCTGATAGAGCCCACTCAGAGTGGGAGTATGTGGGAATGATGTGACAGGAGGAAACATGGGGTTATAAAAGGAGCAGGTTGTGGACCAGAGTGCTGCAGAGAGGTTCGAGCAGCAGGTTCTGATTGAGCTCAGACTCTGTTCTGGTACAAACTGCATCAGATGCCAGTTCCGATGGTTTCTTGGTCTTTTCTCTGAAAACAGTTTGACCTCCATATTATCCTCATCCTGTCTCTCAGCTTCGGTATTTTCTCTAGGTTTTTTCCTTCCACTGATCTTTTCTCCCTTTGCCTGTTTTGTCTTCCATTGATGGTTTTTGATTTGGCTCTTTGCTCAGGGCGACAGAGCTTTGGGGGCACCCCAATCCATTTTTTCATTAGCTTATTTGCATCTCCCGTTGGTTGGGAGAAAGGCCCCTCAGTGTTGTGCCTGACCGAAGTAATCTGATTTACAGCTTCTGATTGGATGCTTCAGTAAAAGGCTGTGTCACCTTGTTTTAAGGAATATTTCATCACCTGGATCATTTTTTAACCTTGATTCTATTTGTTAAAACACAAAAGAAACTTTTTCAGTAATTTGTTGTTTTCTTCTGGAGATAGGAACTCTTCAGAAGGTTCACCCAGGGCCCTATTTAAGGAAGGATCGCCTCTGTTCCTCATCCTCATGGGCAACACTGACCTCCTTCTGTTGCTTTCAGACTTTTTAGTGATGTTTGTTGTTTTTTTTACAGCTTTTCAAGATTTTTAAAAACAGAGCCTTTGTTTTGAAAGACACCCAATCAGCAGAACATCTCCGATCATCAGGAAAAGCAACGCTTTTGTACACCAATAAACACTATTTTATAATAAACAATATTTGGTCTTTAGATCAAGCACTCATTAATCATATTGTGTCTTTTCTTGTCCCAACTGATTTGTGACTTTCTTCATGGTCTTCCAGTGAGGTCTACAGAGGAAGAACACCAGGATGTTCACCACCAGTAAACAGCACTAAAGCTCCAAGCTGATGGAAACTTTTATTCCTCCTAATCTACCGAGTCAACATGAAATCCAGGTTTATTCCTGCTGTTAGACGAACAAAAACCTGTGCTGATGATTGAAAATCATTGTATCCGTTGGAGGAGGAAGAACCTTCTGCAGGAAAGTGATCTTCATGCCTCAGATGTTCTACAGGTTTGGGCTGATTGACAGAGAGACTTGCTGGAAGCTGAAACCAGATGTTTACATACTTGATAAAAGACTGAAGAAATCAAACTAAACTTTCTCTTTCAGGTTGATTAGGATCGTAAAAATATTTATTTTTGCCAAATTATGTTGGAGATAATTTCTTCAGATGTTCCTTAGATGTCAGATGTTTTGGATTTTCTTCAACAAGCTTCTCACAACAATAATTTTAGCCCATTCCTCCTGACAGAACAAACCTTTTCAGCTCCACCCACTAATGTTCTCTGGGCCTGAGATCACGACTCTGTGATGACCTCTCCAGAACATGGACTTTGTTGTCCATCAGCCACTCTAGCTAATCTGGTGGGATGCTGAGGGACATTGTCCATCAGGAAGACCCATCTGTGTTCAAGCTTTAACTTTCTTCCTGATGTCTTGTGATGATGCTTCAATATTTCCACATATTGTTCTTTTCTCATGATGCCATCTACATTGGGAAGTTCACCTGATCCTCCTGCAGCAGAACTGGACTCCATGTTGCTTCTGGAGTTCTGGCTTCTTCCTGTCTGAGTGACCTTTCAGCCTATATTGGTCCAGCTCTGGTTTCAAAGTAGACAATGACTCTCTCACCAGTTTCAACTGCATCTTCACACAGTCGTTAGTCTCTATGGTTGATTCACACATTTCACACCAGAATTTGCTCATCTCTGGGTCACAGAACCCGGACCCAAGGAAGAACCTGAGTTATGGAGGTCAAAGTTCTCTTCCTTTATTCTGGGCCCATTTCTTAAGAGTTTTCTATGATGTCACACAAGGAAGCAGCGTATTCTCCAGGCGTCTCTCCATTTAGCTCAGATGTTGTGAACCTTTCAAAGCCATGAGATCATCGGCTGGACTTTCCCAGATTGTTAAAAGGCAGAACCGGCTCTGGGCTCACTGATCATAGTGTATGTTTAGTATTTTGGGTCTTAACTTCACTGGTTTTCTGTGCTTGTGAAGCTCATCCAGCTCTTAGTGTTGGTTTTGTCCTCAGAGCGACGTGTTTCTTTGTAAAGGTTTGCTTTTTATCTCTAGAAATCTCTGTTGGTTTTATGTCAACCTTAAAGGCTTTGTGTCCCTTTTTCGGACCTTTCCTGTTGTATTTCCGTCTCCATGTCCTCAGCCGGGCCAGTAGTGTCTGTTTGTGATGCTCTCACCACAGAACTGGTTATACGTTATCTGATGCTCGTCTGAATAATTGTGCATCTGAGATTCTTATAATGACTGGAAACAAACCAGTACCGGTAAATTATTTTAAGTGACATGATGTACACTCTTGGAGTAGCATGTTTTTAACATGTTTAAAAGAGTAGCTCTCCTCTGTTGGTTTTAAAGTTCATGTTTTTAAAGGACGAACATGATTAATAGGAATGGTGTTTTTCGTTTAAGTGATACTAATTAATCATACATCATACATAAAGCCAACCTCTGGCATTACAAGTGCTCTTGAGGGCCCCCTGCTGGTGTGGGGGCTCTCAGCAACTGCTTAGTTTGCTTCTACCTTGGACTGGTTCTGTTTCTTTGGCTTCGTCCCGGGTCTATTCAGCAGTCTGGTTTCTCTTGGAGGAGTTCTTTTAATGAGAAACTCTATTTGTCCTTTTATGCTACTTTATGTTTTTATGTTGGATGTCTGCATCTTTCAGTACTTTTATGTCGGTCTGTCACTTTAAATCTCAGCAGAACATTCTGATGTTCGGGGCACAATTTCTATGTTATTTCTAAATATTTAAGTTCTACATAATTTGTCTACGTCTACAGATACATTTATATATGAAATGTAGCATGTTTCATGTATAAAAAGAGCTTGTGTGTGAGTGTGTGAGAGAGTTTCCCACAGCTCCTGGCACTGATTGCTGAAACCCAATCATCGTGTGAGACGGGGCAGCAGCGCTCACACAGCAGTGTCTGTCTTTTCACGGCTGCTAATCTTACGGTGAAAGAACGAGGATTTAATGCAGCAATTATGAAGCACCAACACAAACACACATGTGTCTGGACCTGCTGCCTTCCCAGGGTCCTCAGTGAATGTGCTCTCCATGAAGCCAGACGCGCACCTTCCCATCACTAACTCACCTTTTCTTCTAGCTGGTAGACATGTCAGCAGCTTCTCATTGGCTGAGCTGCTCCTTCTTTCTGCGTGGTTCATTAAAATAAAGCTGAGGCTCTTTATTTCAGATTGTTGCTGCATCTTTAAGCAGTTAGCTGGAGCTTTTTACTGCAAAAGAAAAACATTTGTAGTGGTACTGACAGAAGAGCAACCAAGCAGTTTAGGCATTTAATATTTTCTTATTAAAATATACAGGCTATGACTTTGCTGATTTGCTCATTTCATTGTCTTGATTAAGGCAGAATGTTTTAGAAAAATATTCTCTGGTTCATATGTGTCAGTGTAGAAAAAACCCCAAATAAATTCAAGAGCATACAAGGATTTTTGTAAATGGGTGAAGAAGTAAAATAATCCAGAAATCCTCCTTTAAATATCTGAGAATGAGTCCCAGCAGCAGGTCCTCAGACTCATATCTGATAAAAACACAGAAGGTCCGTTCCTCATGGACACGGAAAACTAAAACACACCTGAAACCATAGCAGAGAACCCAGGGATAAGAAGCCAAACATGAGACCAGAACACAGGAAAAGTCCAGAATCAGTGACAGAATGTCCAGAGTGTTGGTCCGGTTCTGTTTGTGTCAGAGAGTTGATGTCTCCAAGGTTTATTACTGTCGGGGGTCACAAAAGACCAGCAGGGCCATCCTATAACAGGAAACTCTGAGTGTCGAGGGAGGAATACCTGTTTGTGTGATGGTAATATCTTAGGGAGCACCGGGTCCAGAGCACCGGGTCGTGACTTGGAAATCCTTTTGGAACAGGAGACCGAAAGTTGTGTGTGTGTTGACATGTATTACGTGTGAGTTCAGAGGGAGAGAATGGCAGGAAGTGGTGTATTATTCTCCGTTAGACGCTGCTCGCCACCCGTCCGTCCGACGCCTCGGACCTCCCACTGCTCAGTCCCATTCCCACAGGAAGTCCTGTGGGAATGGGACTTCGGCAACACTTCGGCAACACACAATTCTGGACATCAGCAACTTATGATGGTGTTCAGTTAAAGTTATTAACAGACAGACCTATTGACTGGATCCACATTTTAGATCTTTTTCCAGTTTATTTCTCACAGAATTATACATACAGGCTCAAATATATACATACCCATTTGGCCCATCGATTAGAGGTGAAGTTGAGCTATTTGGAGCTCGTCCTTCTACTTCATTATTCCATTATTCTACAACCCCATGGCATGATGCTGCCACCACTATGCTTGATAGTTTGTACAGTGTTCTCACCTTGACTTCTTCTAAACATATTTCTTGTCATTGTGTCCAAACAGCTGAATCTTTGTCTCATCTGAGCATCAGATATTCTTCTAGAACACCTTTGCCTGGTTACGGGTCTAAATATTCTCGAAATGTCTGAAAGATTGGTGACATTTAACCTCCTGGTGATGAGAAATTCACAGATGAGAAATTCAATTCAAAATACTAAAACTTCATAAATTTATTGGGAGTATTTAAATTAACGTTGTGCATATTTCAGGCCAATAATGTGTGATGTTCTCTCAGACTCTGCAGCTCCTTCATCTCTTTGATCCAACACACACAGCTGGTCTGAAAACACCCAGCAGCCAGAAATATGATGTGATTCCTTCATTAGGTGCCAACACAGATGTTTAAAGGGAGTTTTCCTTCCCACTGTCCCCACATGCATACTCAGTGGGAGGAATTGCTGCAAAGTTAATGATTAAATGCAATCAGCTGAGTGTCCTTAAAGAGACACCGTAATTAACAGAACCAGACTGCATTGTATCATAATCAGGACTGAATTAGTAGAAATGTAGCTGAACCTGAATCTGTCTGCTTTATTGGACCACATTAATTCTATATTTCTGTATTTAAACTGATATTCATTGAGATGATGCCTGCTGTGAATTGGAACCATATAAATAAAGTGAGTTGAAGGTTCTGTTTTCATATGTTTTATTTGTTCTCCAATCCTGGTGTGGACCAGTTCCCAGTTTGGCACCAGTGAAGCAGGTGTTGGTTGGAGATGTTAATGAACTACCCCAGACTCCATGAATGTGTGTTGTTCTGGGATATAATGGACCATTGTTGTGATGGAGGAAACCTGCAGACACGTCCTGTGGGAGCGTCGTACTACCAACCTGCGGGTGCAGTGCTGCTCGGCTTCCTTCCTGTCACATGACCCCACTCCCCTCCACATCAGGTGACGATGAGGAGAGAGAGAGGTCAACAGCGAGGTTATCAGCCTGTTTGACCTCTGACCTCTCTGCTAAATAGAGCTACAGTTGATGATCCCAATCTGATGAGGAAGGAAGCTGCTGTTGATCCAAAACGAGAGCGGAAAATGGTTCCTACAGCTGAATGTGAAGGTTCTGTTAGAAACACAAGCAGTTTGTCATTGTTTCTCCTGATGGTTGGATCAGAACACCTCCATGGAGCTTCAGACCACATATTTGCCCGTTTTACCCTCAGAAGACTTATTTGAACCTTAAAATGTCACAAACCTGAGGTATTAGGTTATGGTTTTCAGCATTTACCTTGTTGGTATGTTCTCATATTCTGTTAATTTCAGTTTACTTCTCTGTGCTCAAATTTGTTAGGTGTTTAGGTGCTTGTTGCCATTTCTGTTGCCATGCCTGTTGCCATGCCTGTTGCCATGCCTGTTGCCATGCTTGTCGCCATGCCTGTTGCCATGCCTGTTGCCATGCTTGTTGCCATGCTTGTTGCCATGCTTGTTGCCATGCCTGTTGCCATGCCTGTTGCCATGCCTGTTGCCATGCTTGTCGCCATGCCTGTTGCCATGCCTGTCGCCATGCCTGTTGCCATGCTTGTTGCCATGCTTGTCGCCATGCTTGTTGCCATTTCTGTTGCCATGCCTGTTGCCATGCCTGTTGCCATGCCTGTTGCCATGCTTGTCGCCATGCCTGTTGCCATGCCTGTTGCCATGCTTGTTGCCAGGCTTGTCGCCATGCCTGTTGCCATGCCTGTTGCCATGCCTGTTGCCATGCTTGTTGCCAGGCTTGTCGCCATGCCTGTTGCCATGCTTGTCGCCATGCCTGTTGCCATGCCTGTTGCCATGCCTGTTGCCATGCTTGTCGCCATGCCTGTTGCCATGCCTGTTGCCATGCTTGTCGCCATGCTTGTCGCCATGCCTGTTGCCATGCCTGTTGCCATGCCTGTTGCCATGCTTGTCGCCATGCCTGTCGCCATGCCTGTTGCCGTGCTTGTCGCCATGCCTGTTGCCATGCCTGTTGCCATGCCTGTTGCCATGCTTGTCGCCATGCTTGTCGCCATGCCTGTTGCCATGCCTGTTGCCATGCTTGTCGCCATGCTTGTCGCCATGCCTGTTGCCATGCTTGTCGCCATGCCTGTTGCCATGCTTGTCGCCATGCCTGTTGCCATGCCTGTTGCCATGCCTGTTGCCAGGCTTGTCGCCATGCCTGTTGCCATGCTTGTCGCCATGCCTGTTGCCATGCCTGTTGCCATGCTTGTTGCCAGGCTTGTCGCCATGCCTGTTGCCATGCTTGTTGCCATGCCTGTTGCCATGCTTGTCGCCATGCCTGTTGCCATGCCTGTTGCCATGCTTGTCACCATGCCTGTTGCCATGCTTGTTGCCATGCCTGTTGCCATGCTTGTCGCCATGCCTGTTGCCATGCTTGTTGCCATGCCTGTTGCCATGCTTGTCGCCATGCCTGTCGCCATGCCTGTTGCCATGCTTGTCGCCATGCCTGTTGCCATGCCTGTTGCCATGCCTGTTGCCATGCTTGTTGCCATGCCTGTTGCCATGCTTGTCGCCATGCCTGTTGCCATGCTTGTTGCCATGCCTGTTGCCATGCTTGTCGCCATGCCTGTTGCCATGCCTGTTGCCATGCTTGTCGCCATGCCTGTTGCCATGCCTGTTGCCATGCCTGTTGCCATGCTTGTCGCCATGCTTGTTGCCATGCTTGTCGCCATGCCTGTTGCCATGCTTGTCGCCATGCCTGTCGCCATGCCTGTTGCCATGCTTGTCGCCATGCCTGTTGCCATGCTTGTCGCCATGCCTGTTGCCATGCCTGTTGCCATGCTTGTCGCCATGCCTGTTGCCATGCTTGTCGCCATGCTTGTTGCCATGCTTGTTGCCATGCCTGTTGCCATGCTTGTCGCCATGCCTGTTGCCATGCCTGTTGCCATGCCTGTCGCCATGCCTGTTGCCATGCTTGTCGCCATGCCTGTTGCCATGCTTGTCGCCATGCCTGTTGCCATGCCTGTTGCCATGCTTGTTGTCATGTCCATCTTTATGATCATACTTTATGTCCAGCTATTCCTGAAGTCATTCTGTGGGTTTATTGTCTTTTTATTGAAACCCTTCCATCCACCATGCCTCTCTGGAGTTTCAGGCGTAATGTGGATATATATTAGTGTATATAAAGAGTCTTTTTTTTACAGTAAATCAGGAAATGAACCCAAACATGTTTTATATAATAGCAACATGGCGACCCAGAAATATGAAACTAAAACCAAAATAATGTTGTAGTTATGTCTCTGGGTTGGCTGACCTGTTTCCTTTATTGTTCATCAGAGTCTAAATGATGAGGACCAGACTCGGTACCAGAGGTCCAGATGGAGCCTTTTGCACTTTACTTTCACCTATTTATTCTGTTTATATTTAAAGATTGGTTTAGTAGTTGGCTTGTTAAGATTTCCTCAGTTCATTTAATAATCTGTTTCTTTTATGTGAACAAAGCTCGGTTCATTGGTCCAGATCAAACTGCAACACGTTTCCTTATATTGAACAAACAGAAGTTTTTAGGTTATGCAAATTTTAAAACACTGAAAATCAATCAAATGTCTTATATTATTTATTAATTAATCATTTATATTTTAACATTAAAGCTCCCTGCAGAAAGTAAGCAGGAGGAGGAGGAGGAGGAGGAGGAGGAGGAGAGGTTCCCAGCAGTCAGGAAGGTGAAGACGTGTTGGAGAGACTAAAGCCTCTAATCTCCAAACACGTCGACCCGCCCTCACGCTTTCAGAGAAACTCTTTGGATTCTGCAGCGTTGAAGTCCAAGTGGTGGAAAATAGGTCAACGCCCTGAGACCTGCAGCCTGTCAGCACTGGGTCAGAACCCAACAGGAGGACATCACCACACACTGAGCTGCTGAGGACAGACACTTTAAAACCATCCAGCAGGGAACCCCAACCATGTTCTTCAAGTGCAGAACTGGAGTTAAGCTGCAGCTGATTTAAAGCAGACAGAACCTCTGGACTGAACCCAACATGGCGTCTATGAACATTAACATGAAGGCAGTGCTATGGTTTGCTAGGCAGGTTTCAATCCAACTTTAATAACAGAGTTTGGTCCATATTTACACACAGAACAGAACAAATAAAACCAGGATTAAAAATAAATAAGTAATCAGCTTTGAATCTGGGAACATGAATAAAAAATCACATAATCATAGGTACTTCTTCATGCTTGGACCCACAGAAAAAATGACCTAGAACATGTTGTGATGCTCGACCACGTTCGTTTCTCTGGTGGAAACCAACAGTTCTGGATCAGAGAAGCTGTTAGCAGGAAGTGGGATAAAGGAGCAATTTATTTTCCTACAGGTCAAGAGGAACAACATTCTGGGATTTCCAGTAGAACCTTGGCCATGAAGGGATTCTGGTGGATCAGAGACAGAGAAGATGTTACTGTGGATGGAGGCAGTTTGGATGGTTTTAGAAGAAGCTACAGGAGGTGGACGGGGTAAAGGCTTGATTTCCAACAAGGTTTCCCACCTGGTGTCTGTCCCATCACATCTTCATCATGCTACTCCTTCTCAGTGTACATGAATACCTCCAGATTTCATGGTTTTCTTCCTCTATGCCTCAGTTTTTGCTCCTTTAACAGCCCCAGCTGATCCGCTCTGAGTGTTTTAAACATGTAAACCGTCTCTAAGCTCTCTGCAGCGTCTCTTCAGTCAGATTTTTCCTGGTAATTGTAACATTTCCCAGCATGTTGTTGGGCTGGCCTTCACCCACAGAGAGGAGGTCTACATTTCTTCCATTCTGTGGTTATCTCTTACTCTTCCACAGAACCTGGGGGTCTGGTCTGGTCTTTTTGGCTGTTATCAGGACAGCACTCGTCCAGACTTTTTCAAGTCTTAATTTATCCCAGGAGGAGTGGGCGGTGTCTGAGTGGAACCCACAGAAGGCTGCAGTCATCAGCACATGAACACAAGAACTGAGTTGGATTTAGTGGTTTTAAAACTCCTGGATGTGTTTTAAAGTGTTCAAAGGAAATTAGACATTTTGCATGAATAGAATAAAGAAACTCATGATTTATCGACCGTGGTTGATGCTGATCTTCAGTAGATTTTAGAGATCAGAGGTCACAACAGTTCAACTCAGTCAGCTCCTTGGAAATCCTCCGGATTCTTTGATGTTCTTCTCTGTAGAGGGAGAACCTCTGTCTGAGGAACCTTATTTTAACCAGAGCAATAATTACGCTCACACAGTTGAACATCTCCCTTCACAGAAGGTGTTCCTCTGAGCTCCATGTTCTCCATCATGTTCAGCTCCTGTCTCTGAAAGCTAATGTCATCCTTCATGTCAGCATGTGTGAGAGTTGATGTTTGCAGTGAGACCAGATCTGTTTTCTCAGAGGTTCTGCTCAGCTTTAGTCACACCTCAGGAAACCACAACAACACACAAACATAGCATTCAAAACTTCACTGAGTGGGATGCTGTCAGCAGCCCTTTGGATGGTTGACCTCAGGGACCTGAACTTATCCAGCTTCAGTATCTCTGCTCCTCACAGCCTCCACATCTCCAGGCTCTCCTCCTCCTGCTTCTACTTCACTGCAGATCAGTGTATTCTGTGAACAGCATAATCCAGTGAATGACCTCACCTCTTTGCCACTGCGAACCACGTTGATGGGTGGGGGGGGGGTCCCAGACTGATCGTAGGTCATTCTCCTTCAGGATCTTCTGCTACAGAGCAGATTCCATCAATTACAGCAAGATGTCCAGATCTTGAAGCAGCAAAGCATCAAACTACCACCACCATGTTTGACTGTAGGTAAGATGTTCTGTTTCTGAAATGCTGTTAGTTTAACTGCAGATGTAACAGGACCATCACATTTCAGAAAGGTCCACTTTTGTCTCATCAGTCCACAGAATATTCTCCCAGAACTCTTGGGGTTCATCAAGATGTTTTTTGGTAAATGTGACACGGGCCTTTGCGTTCTTTTGGGTCAGCAATGGTTCTGGTCTCTGAACTCTCCCATGGAGGCCATTTCTGTCCAGTCTCTCTTTCTTGTTGTTGAATTATGACCTCTGACCTTATCTGAGGCAGTGAGGCCTGCAGATCTTTAGATGTTGTTCTGGGTTCTTCTGGGACGTCCTGGATGAGCCGTTGATGAGCTTTTGGTGTCAAGGTTCAAGTTTACTGGTGGACCAAGGATGGAGGACGAGCGGAGATTGTTTGAGAGAATGTCACAGTTTAATTGGAGCGAACCAACTTACAAAGCCTCTGCAGGTTTCACAGAGATCCAAAGAAACAAGTTCGGCAAATAACAGTCCTGGTCTCAGGATCGCAGCACAACCCAAACGTGGCATGAACTGACAGGCTAACAAGACTAACTTAGAACAAACCAAATTAGACTAACGACACCGCGGGGAACAAAGGATAAGACAGATCTAAATAGGGACAAAGGTGAACATGAAACAATAGGGCAGGTGATCAGGAAAACAGGGAACAGGTGAGACGAGGAGACAGGGAGGCAGAGGGAGCAGGTGAAGCAGACAGAGACAAATGAGGACATGGAGGAGCTAGACGAAGAAACAAACTGTAAAACACACCCAGGGAACCAGAACACGGGGAGAACAACAGATCTAAAAATACAATCAAACACAGTCAACAGAACAGAACCTAGGAAATAAAACACCAGAAACAGGAACTCAAAGACTAATCATACTAGAACATCAAAACATCTGATTAAACGGAAACAAATACAGAACCAAAAACACACTGTGACACTTGGAGTAATTTTGGTAGGTCAGTGAATTCATGAGTTAACCAGAGGTGAGCAGTCATGTGTTCACATGGGTCCACGTTGGTTTGTTAAGGTTTTTCTCCCTGTTTGAAAACATTTTTTTTGTGTTTTTCAGATTTTCTTTATCTGATATTAAAATGTCTATAAACTGGTTTGTTTCTTTAATTCTTTAATCTAAGGCTGGAGTGAAAATCACAATTAAGATATGTACAACAAAAAAATACAAAGAAAGAAAGAAAGAAAGAAAGAAATTTGTGTTGGAGAGAAATAAAATTGTATTTTTCTATTTCTCTCCAACAGAAATTTCTTTCCTGATCTCCATCAGCAGAGACGACAGCCTTAAAGCTCTGATTTATTCAGCAGATCTAAGGTCAGGTTGTGAAGACATTCTCCTCCTCAGGAACGTGACCCGGCTCGTTGTGGGCTCAGACGCTCACTTGCGTTTCTGTTGACATTTGTGGCACTTTCTAATCTGAGAAAGTGGGCGTGGGAACAACACACACACACGCGCACACACACACACACACACACGGTCAGCTGATCCTGGACTCCCCGGCTCTCCCAGTGCTTGGGCTTTTATGTGTTCTGCTGGGAAAATCCCGTCCACTTTCAGAACATTTAACTCAGATTCTCAGAAATCTGCAACTTGTCTTTAATCTGAGGTTTGGTCATTATGCAAAACTAAATTAAAGAGGATTTATTATGTTCGGTTTGTGTCCAACTGAACAGAACCAGATCCAGTTAGGTAGTGTAAGAAGCTCTACTGTTTCTGTGTTTTTAGCAGTTATTCAACAAATAAAAAGGCTTCATTTCATGTGTCCTCAGAGCCAGAGCGACAAGTCAAAGTCCACACAGTTGGACTTTATTCTGCTTGTCCTCTGGTTGCTTCTGCTGCTGATCCTTTTCTGGGACGAGTCGATTTTCACGCTAAGATCAAGTCTGATGCATGAAGAGCAGCATGCGCTGCAGCTCTTTGCCGGATCGTCCAACATTAGCTGCAGTAGACTCGTGCTCCTGTTGTCCTGAGGACATCATGGTTAGCTATGCTCCTCCAACAGGTGTGTTCACAGAGGAATCCATGCTGTGAATCCTGATATTTAAACATGACAACTGATGAGGATTCATTCTGCTGACTTTCCTCCTGTTGAACATCTGCTCAATTTCTTCCTTAGATGCTCTGCAGAATGGAGCCAAACTTCTGCAAATCTTCTGTTCCTTCATCCTTCAGCAAGTTTGGAATCATCTTTGCTCATCTGTTGGTCTCATCTGAAACTGGGTCGTAACCCAGTCCTTCAGTAAATACCCATTCACAGACAAGCAGAACTTCCTTTATTTTTTAATTTTGTGGCACTAGTGGCCTTTATTTTGTAAGTTGACCAACAGGAAATGGGGTGGAGAGAGAGGAAGCCATGCAGCAAAGATTGATGGGTCAGAACTCAAACCCACGGCGGCTGCGTTGAGGACTGTAGCCTCTGTTTATGGGTCACGCCACTGGCGCAGAGGTGAAAACAGTGGTGTTAAACAGAAGCTTTTCATCTCATGGTGGCGCCCCTGTAATCAGTCTCTGTAAATGCCCCTAGGTGTGAGTGTGTGTGGATGGTTCGTTCCCCCGTGAGGCTGTGGGCTCATGGGCAGACGATGGAAGGAGGTTAACTTAAAACTCCGCATTCATTTACAAATATAACATCTGGCTTGGAGACTCAGTTTGAATTATTATCACAGTAACTGTTTAAATATGGAGATGTAATATTTTTGTTTCTGTTGAGATTTCATTTTCATATAATATTTCATGTTAATAATTCAAAGCAAGTAAAGAAACTTAGCTCCTTTTTCCACCAATCAGAAAGCTCCTTTATTTATCACATAGAAGATCAGTTGAATGTCTTTCATATAAAATGTTTACAGGAAGTAAAACGGAAAAAATCATAAAACACATAGTTTTAACTTTAGATGCTGAGGAGAAAATCCTGAGGAGGAGAACCTTGCTGTTCAACCTTCACACGCAGCATAGAGGAGCAAACCTTCATCTGGGTTAACCTCTGAGAGCTTAGAAAGATCTGTGTGTGGACAGAAAAAGGGATGATTGTGTTTCTGCGCTGAAAGACGGTTTTATTCTGTGGTTCTGCTGAGAGGCACTCATTGTTTTCTGGAGTTTACCAGAGGGAACGGTCATCAGAGATCTCACAGTATGATAATGACCCTCAGACCTGATGTCCACAAGCTGCTGGAGGAGGCTTACCCAAGATTATCTCCCTGATCCGAAAGGAAGCTGCTTCCTCTCTCAGACATCATGTTCTTCAAAGTTCTGATGTTCATTACAAGAGTCCAGGAAATTGGACCCAAAACAGATTTAAATGAATAGAGTGAAGAACTTCATCTAGTCCTGAAGACCAGCTGCACCACAGCACACTTTCCTTCTAAGATGCATCTCAGATGCAAGATGATCATAACACACAACCTCACATCCAACCCATCTACTGATGCATGAATCTGTACCTAACCATCGCAGTGCACTGCATGCAGATGCAGAGAACACAGACACACCTACAGACCTCACCTGGACACTCTGTAGTACATTCAAGTCAAGTCAGAAACGAGATTATTTATCCGGAAATAAATGAGTAAAATGAATATTTTTTTTATAAAATGTTGCCACAGCAACAGCAGCATGACATCATTACTTCTGTTGAAAAATCAAATCTGACCTGAATTCTGATTACTTCCATATCAGCCAATTTTAAAATGCTGCAACGGAATAAAATCACATTTTAAACCAGTCTGAATGTGAACCTCTGTGAAGGTAAAAAATTAAATCAGGGCTTCTTGTTGACACCAAACAGAAAACTATTAACAGTTTTCCTCTGTATGTTATTCCTCTCCTGGTTAAACGTCTTCTGATTTTTCCGTTTTACACTTCTTTAATAACACCTGCTTTTAAGCTCTCTGTGTGAAACCGATTGATCGAGATGCAAACACTGTAGCTGTAATTTCAAGGTTGGTGAGAAATCTTCAACTTCCAGAGTCAGAATTAACAATTTGTGGTTCATGCTTGTTGATTTTTGCAGCCTGGATCTCGTAAATCCTGCAGGGACCACCAGATACTGATGATGGGGTTCTGACAAGATGTTTAAGTTTCTAGAAGAGCTGATTTAAATTCACTCAGCAGACTTTGCTCCCTTAAACCTCAGATTACCTCATGTTCTGGGATGTTTAATCCTCAGGCTGTCTCGTCAACAAGGCAGCCTTCCTCCATCCTCTCTATCAACCCCCCACCCCCCATTCTCCCATGGTTTTCCCAGGCCTGCGCTCCCAGGGTGGTTTGACCTGACTTTCTGCCCCTACTGGTTCTTCCTGCCCCCCTGCTGCAGCGACACAGGCTCTTATTGTAGCCGGGCCCACGCCGGTCACCGCTCATCACACACAAAAATGCAGAGCACCAGGTCAAACATGGACATGACGACATCATGTAGTACCAACACAGCAGGGGTACTGGCACATCTGATGTTCTGGAGAGACATTTGGGTCTGATTTTATTCGTGTGGAAATAAATAAAAGTAAAACAAAATAACAGAAACAGACTGATGAAGAACTTTCCTCTGGAGGCTGTAAAGTGTTCATAAATAAATTGCTTTTTATTCTTTATTGATGTGTGATTCCACCACACCTTTCTTTAAGGCTGGAGGACTCCATGACTGCAAGACTCCATTCTGCAGGACTCCATGACAGCAGGACTCCATGACAGCAGGACTCCATGACAGCAGGACTCCATGACAGCAGGACTCCATGACAGCAGAACTCCATGACAGCAGAACTCCATGACAGCAGGACTCCATTCTGCAGGACTCCATGACAGCAGGACTCATTTCTGCAGGACTCCATTCTGCAGGACTCCATGACAGCAGGACTCCATGACAGCAGGACTCCATGACTGCAAGACTCCATGACTGCAGGACTCCATTCTGCAGGACTCCATGACAGCAGAACTCCATGACAGCAGAACTCCATGACAGCAGGACTCCATGACAGCAGAACTCCATGACAGCAGGACTCCACAGCTGCAGGACTCCATGACAGCAGGACTCATTTCTGCAGGACTCCATTCTGCAGGACTCCATTCTGCAGGACTCCATGACAGCAGGACTCCATGACAGCAGGACTCCATTCTGCAGGACTCCATGACAGCAGGACTCCATGACAGCAGGACTCCATGACAGCAGGACACCATTCTGCAGGACTCCATGACTGCAAGACTCCATGACTGCAAGACTCCATGACTGCAGGACTCCATTCTGCAGGACTCCATGACAGCAGGACTCCATGACAGCAGGACTCCATGACAGCAGAACTCCATGACAGCAGAACTCCATGACAGCAGAACTCCATGACAGCAGGACTCCACAGCTGCAGGACTCCATGACAGCAGGACTCCATTCTGCAGGACTCCATTCTGCAGGACTCCATTCTGCAGGACTCCATGACAGCAGGACTCCATGACAGCAGGACTCCATGACAGCAGGACTCCATGACAGCAGAACTCCACAGCTGCAGGACTCCATGACAGCAGGACTCCACAGCTGCAGGACTCCATGACAGCAGGACTCCATTCTGCAGGACTACATGACAGCAGGACTCCATTCTGCAGGACTCCATTCTGCAGGACTCCATGACAGCAGGACTCCATGACAGCAGGACTCCATGACAGAAGACTCCACAGCTGCAGGACTCCATGACAGCAGGACTCCATTCTGCAGGACTCCATTCTGCAGGACTCCATGACAGCAGGACTCCATGACAGCAGGGCTCCATTCTGCAGGACTCCATGAAAGCAGGACTCCATGACAGCAGGACTCCATTCTGCAGGACTCAATGACAGCAGGACTCCATTCTGCAGGACTCCATGACAGCAGGACTCCATGACAGCAGGACTCCATTCTGCAGGACTCCATGACAGCAGGACTCCATTCTGCAGGACTCCATGACAGCAGGGCTCCATGACAGCAGGACTCCATTCTGCAGGACTCCATGACAGCAGGACTCCATTCTGCAGGACTCCATGACAGCAGGACTCCATGCTGCAGGACTCCATTCTGCAGGACTCCATGACAGCAGGACTCCATTCTGCAGGACGCCATGACAGCAGGAGTCCATTCTGCAGGACTCAATGACAGCAGGACTCCATACAGCAGGACTCCATGACAGCAGGGCTCCATGACAGCAGGACTCCATTCTGCAGGACTCCATGACAGCAGGACTCCATTCTGCAGGACTCCATGACAGCAGGACTCCATTCAGCAGGACTCCATTCAGCAGGACTCCATTCTGCAGGACACCATGACAGCAGGACTCCATTCTGCAGGACTCAATGATAGCAGGACTCCATTCTGCAGGACTCAATGACAGCAGGACTCCATTCAGCAGGACTCCATTCTACAGGACTCCATGACAGCAGGACTCCATTCAGCAGGACTCCATTCTGCAGGACTCCATGACAGCAGGACTCCATGACAGCAGGACTCCATTCTGCAAGACTCCATGACAGCAGGACTCCATTCTGCAGGACGCCATGACAGCAGGACTCCATTCAGCAGGACTCCATTCAGCAGGACTCCATTCTGCAGGACTCAATGACAGCAGGACTCCATTCTGCAGGATGCCATGACAGCAGGACTCCATTCAGCAGGACTCAATGACAGCAGGACTCCATTCAGCAGGACTCCATTCTGCAGGACTCAATGACAGCAGGACTCCATGACAGCAGGACTCCATGACTTCAGGACTCCATGACAGCAGGACTCCATGACAGCAGGACTCCATTCTGCAGGACTCCATGACAGCAGGACTCCATGACAGCAGGACTCCATGACAGCAGGACTCCATGTCTTCAGGACTCCATGACAGCAGGACTCCACAGCTGCAGGACTCCATGAGTGCAGGACTCCATGACTTCAGGATTCCTGACAGCAGGACTCCACAGCTGCAGGACTCCATGAAAGCAGGACTCCATTCTGCAGGACTCAATGACAGCAGGACTCCATTCTGCAGGACTCCATGACAGCAGGACTCCATGCTGCAGGACTCCATTCTGCAGGACTCCATGACAGCAGGGCTCCATGACAGCAGGACTCCATGACAGCAGGACTCCATGACAGCAGGGCTCCATGACAGCAGGACTCCATGACAGCAGGACTCCATGCTGCAGGACTTCATTCTGCAGGGCTCCATGACAGCAGGACTCCATTCTGCAGGACTCCATTCTGCAGGACTCCATGCTGCAGGACTCCATTCTGCAGGACTCCATGACAGCAGGGCTCCATGACAGCAGGACTCCATGACAGCAGGACTCCATGCTGCAGGACTTCATTCTGCAGGGCTCCATGACAGCAGGACTCCATTCTGCAGGACTCCATTCTGCAGGACTCCATGACAGCAGGACTCCATTCAGCAGGACTCCATGACAGCAGGACTCCATTCTGCAGGCCTCAATGACAGCAGGACTCCATTCTGCAGGACTCCATGACAGCAGGACTCCATTCAGCAGGACTCCATTCTGCAGGACTCCATGACAGCAGGACTCCATTCTGCAAGACTCCATGACAGCAGGGCTCCATGACAGCAGGACTCCATTCTGCAGGACTCCATGACAGCAGGACTCCATTCTGCAGGACGCCATGACAGCAGGACTCCATTCAGCTGGACTCCATTCTGCAGGACTCCATGACAGCAGGACTCCATTCTGCAGGACTCAATGACAGCAGGACTCCATTCAGCTGGACTCCATTCTGCAGGACTCCATGACAGCAGGACTCCATTCTGCAGGACTCAATGACAGCAGGACTCCATTCTGCAGGACTCAATGACAGCAGGACTCCATTCAGCAGGACTCCATGACAGCAGGACTCCATGACAGCAGGACTCCATGACAGCAGGACTCCATTCTGCAGGACTCAATGACAGCAGGACTCCATTCTGCAGGACTCCATGACAGCAGGGCTCCATGACAGCAGGACTCCATTCTGCAGGACTCAATGACAGCAGGACTCCATTCTGCAGGACTCCATGACAGCAGGACTCCATGCTGCAGGACTCCATTCTGCAGGACTCCATGACAGCAGGACTCCATTCTGCAGGACGCCATGACAGCAGGACTCCATTCTGCAGGACTCAATGACAGCAGGACTCCATTCAGCAGGACTCCATGACAGCAGGGCTCCATGACAGCAGGACTCCATTCTGCAGGACTCCATGACAGCAGGACTCCATTCTGCAGGACTCCATGACAGCAGGACTCCATTCTGCAGGACTCCATGACAGCAGGACTCCATTCTGCAGGACGCCATGACAGCAGGACTCCATTCTGCAGGACTCAATGACAGCAGGACTCCATTCAGCAGGACTCCATGACAGCAGGGCTCCATGACAGCAGGACTCCATTCTGCAGGACTCCATGACAGCAGGGCTCCATGACAGCAGGACTCCATTCAGCAGGACTCCATTCAGCAGGACTCCATTCTGCAGGACACCATGTCAGCAGGACTCCATTCTGCAGGACTCAATGATAGCAGGACTCCATTCTGCAGGACTCAATGACAACAGGACTCCATTCAGCAGGACTCCATTCTACAGGACTCCATGACAGCAGGACTCCATTCAGCAGGACTCCATTCTGCAGGACTCCATGACAGCAGGACTCCATGACAGCAGGACTCCATTCTGCAAGACTCCATGACAGCAGGACTCCATTCTGCAGGACGCCATGACAGCAGGACTCCATTCAGCAGGACTCCATTCTGCAGGACGCCATGACAGCAGGACTCCATTCAGCAGGACTCAATGACAGCAGGACCCCATTCAGCAGGACTCCATTCTGCAGGACTCAATGACAGCAGGACTCCATTCTGCAGGACGCCATGACAGCAGGACTCCATTCAGCAGGACTCAATGACAGCAGGACTCCATTCAGCAGGACTCCATTCTGCAGGACTCAATGACAGCAGGACTCCATGACTTCAGGACTCCATGACAGCAGGACTCCATTCTGCAGGACTCCATGACAGCAGGACTCCATGACAGCAGGACTCCATGACTTCAGGACTCCATGACAGCAGGATTCCTGACAGCAGGACTCCACAGCTGCAGGACTCCATTCTGCAGGACTCCATGACAGCAGGACTCCATGCTGCAGGACTCAATGACAGCAGGACTCCATTCTGCAGGACTCCATGACAGCAGGACTCCATGACAGCAGGACTCCATTCTGCAGGACTCAATGACAGCAGGACTCCATTCTGCAGGACTCCATGACAGCAGGGCTCCATGACAGCAGGACTCCATTCTGCAGGACTCAATGACAGCAGGACTCCATTCTGCAGGACTCCATGACAGCAGGACTCCATGCTGCAGGACTCCATTCTGCAGGACTCCATGACAGCAGGACTCCATTCTGCAGGACGCCATGACAGCAGGAGTCCATTCTGCAGGACTCAATGACAGCAGGACTCCATTCAGCAGGACTCCATGACAGCAGGGCTCCATGACAGCAGGACTCCATTCTGCAGGACTCCATGACAGCAGGACTCCATTCTGCAGGACTCCATGACAGCAGGACTCCATTCAGCAGGACTCCATTCAGCAGGACTCCATTCTGCAGGACACCATGACAGCAGGACTCCATTCTGCAGGACTCAATGATAGCAGGACTCCATTCTGCAGGACTCAATGACAGCAGGACTCCATTCAGCAGGACTCCATTCTACAGGACTCCATGACAGCAGGACTCCATTCAGCAGGACTCCATTCTGCAGGACTCCATGACAGCAGGACTCCATGACAGCAGGACTCCATTCTGCAAGACTCCATGACAGCAGGACTCCATTCAGCAGGACTCCATTCTGCAGGACTCCATGACAGCAGGACTCCATGACAGCAGGACTCCATTCTGCAAGACGCCATGACAGCAGGACTCCATTCAGCAGGACTCCATTCAGCAGGACTCCATTCTGCAGGACTCAATGACAGCAGGACTCCATTCTGCAGGATGCCATGACAGCAGGACTCCATTCAGCAGGACTCAATGACAGCAGGACTCCATGACTTCAGGACTCCATGACAGCAGGGCTCCACAGCTGCAGGACTCCATGAGTGCAGGACTCCATGACTTCAGGATTCCTGACAGCAGGACTCCACAGCTGCAGGACTCCATGAAAGCAGGACTCCATTCTGCAGGACTCAATGACAGCAGGACTCCATTCTGCAGGACTCCATGACAGCAGGACTCCATGCTGCAGGACTCCATTCTGCAGGACTCCATGACAGCAGGACTCCATGACAGCAGGACTCCATGACTTCAGGACTCCATGACAGCAGGACTCCATGCTGCAGGACTCCATTCTGCAGGACTCCATTCTGCAGGACTCCATGACAGCAGGACTCCATGACAGCAGGACTCCATTCTGCAGGACTCCATGACAGCAGGACTCCATGACAGCAGGACTCCATGACAGCAGGACACCATTCTGCAGGACTCCATGACTGCAAGACTCCATGACTGCAAGACTCCATGACTGCAGGACTCCATTCTGCAGGACTCCATGACAGCAGGACTCCATGACAGCAGGACTCCATGACAGCAGAACTCCATGACAGCAGAACTCCATGACAGCAGAACTCCATGACAGCAGGACTCCACAGCTGCAGGACTCCATGACAGCAGGACTCCATTCTGCAGCACTCCATTCTGCAGGACTCCATTCTGCAGGACTCCATGACAGCAGGACTCCATGACAGCAGGACTCCATGACAGCAGGACTCCATGACAGCAGAACTCCACAGCTGCAGGACTCCATGACAGCAGGACTCCACAGCTGCAGGACTCCATGACAGCAGGACTCCATTCTGCAGGACTACATGACAGCAGGACTCCATTCTGCAGGACTCCATTCTGCAGGACTCCATGACAGCAGGACTCCATGACAGCAGGACTCCATGACAGAAGACTCCACAGCTGCAGGACTCCATGACAGCAGGACTCCATTCTGCAGGACTCCATTCTGCAGGACTCCATGACAGCAGGACTCCATGACAGCAGGACTCCATTCTGCAGGACTCCATGACAGCAGGACTCCATGACAGCAGGACTCCATTCTGCAGGACTCAATGACAGCAGGACTCCATTCTGCAGGACTCCATGACAGCAGGACTCCATGACAGCAGGACTCCATTCTGCAGGACTCCATGACAGCAGGACTCCATTCTGCAGGACTCCATGACAGCAGGGCTCCATGACAGCAGGACTCCATTCTGCAGGACTCAATGACAGCAGGACTCCATTCTGCAGGACTCCATGACAGCAGGACTCCATGCTGCAGGACTCCATTCTGCAGGACTCCATGACAGCAGGACTCCATTCTGCAGGACGCCATGACAGCAGGAGTCCATTCTGCAGGACTCAATGACAGCAGGACTCCATTCAGCAGGACTCCATGACAGCAGGGCTCCATGACAGCAGGACTCCATTCTGCAGGACTCCATGACAGCAGGACTCCATTCTGCAGGACTCCATGACAGCAGGACTCCATTCAGCAGGACTCCATTCAGCAGGACTCCATTCTGCAGGACACCATGACAGCAGGACTCCATTCTGCAGGACTCAATGACAGCAGGACTCCATTCTGCAGGACTCAATGACAGCAGGACTCCATTCAGCAGGACTCCATTCTACAGGACTCCATGACAGCAGGACTCCATTCAGCAGGACTCCATTCTGCAGGACTCCATGACAGCAGGACTCCATGACAGCAGGACTCCATTCTGCAAGACTCCATGACAGCAGGACTCCATTCTGCAGGACTCAATGACAGCAGGACTCCATTCAGCAGGACTCCATTCAGCAGGACTCCATTCTGCAGGACTCAATGACAGCAGGACTCCATTCTGCAGGACGCCATGACAGCAGGACTCCATTCAGCAGGACTCAATGACAGCAGGACTCCATTCAGCAGGACTCCATTCTGCAGGACTCAATGACAGCAGGACTCCATGACAGCAGGACTCCATGACTTCAGGACTCCATGACAGCAGGACTCCATTCTGCAGGACTCCATTCTGCAGGACTCCATGACAGCAGGACTCCATGACAGCAGGACTCCATGACTTCAGGACTCCATGACAGCAGGACTCCACAGCTGCAGGACTCCATGAGTGCAGGACTCCATGACTTCAGGATTCCTGACAGCAGGACTCCACAGCTGCAGGACTCCATGAAAGCAGGACTCCATTCTGCAGGACTCAATGACAGCAGGACTCCATTCTGCAGGACTCCATGACAGCAGGACTCCATGCTGCAGGACTCCATTCTGCAGGACTCCATGACAGCAGGCTCCATGACAGCAGGACTCCATGACAGCAGACTCCATGACAGCAGGGCTCCATGACAGCAGGACTCCATGACAGCAGGACTCCATGCTGCAGGACTTCATTCTGCAGGACTCCATGACAGCAGGACTCCATTCTGCAGGACTCCATGACAGCAGGGCTCCATGACAGCAGGACTCCATTCTGCAGGACTCCATGACAGCAGGGCTCCATGACAGCAGGACTCCATGACAGCAGGACTCCATGCTGCAGGACTTCATTCTGCAGGACTCCATGACAGCAGGACTCCATTCTGCAGGACTCCATTCTGCAGGACTCCATGACAGCAGGACTCCATTCAGCAGGACTCCATTCTGCAGGACTCCATGACAGCAGGACTCCATTCTGCAGGCCTCAATGACAGCAGGACTCCATTCTGCAGGACTCAATGACAGCAGGACTCCATTCAGCAGGACTCCATTCTGCAGGACTCCATGACAGCAGGACTCCATTCTGCAAGACTCCATGACAGCAGGGCTCCATGACAGCAGGACTCCATTCTGCAGGACTCCATGACAGCAGGACTCCATTCTGCAGGACGCCATGACAGCAGGACTCCATTCTGCAGGACTCCATTCTGCAGGGACTCCATGACAGCAGGACTCCATTCTGCAGGATCTCATGACAGCAGGACTCCATTCAGCTGGACCTCCATTCTGCAGGACTCCATGACAGCAGGGACTCCATTCTGCAGGACTCATGACAGCAGGACTCCATTCTGCAGGAGCTCAATGACAGCAGGACTCCATTCAGCAGGACTCCATGACAGCAGGACTCCATGACAGGCAGGACTCCATGACAGCAGGACTCCAATTCTGCAGGACTCAATGACAGCAGGACTCCATTCTGCAGACTCCATGACAGCAGGACTCCATGACAGCAGGACTCCATTCTGCAGGACTCAATGACAGCAGGACTCCATTCTGCAGGACTCCATGACAGCAGGACTCCATGCTGCAGGACTCCATTCTGCAGGACTCCATGACAGCAGGACTCCATTCTGCAGGACTCCATGACAGCAGGACTCCATTCTGCAGGACTCAATGACAGCAGGACTCCATTCAGCAGGACTCCATGACAGCAGGACTCCATGACAGCAGGACTCCATTCTGCAGGACTCCATGACAGCAGGACTCCATTCTGCAGGACTCCATGACAGCAGGACTCCATTCTGCAGGACTCCATGACAGCAGGACTCCATTCTGCAGGACGCCATGACAGCAGGACTCCATTCTGCAGGACTCAATGACAGCAGGACTCCATTCAGCAGGACTCCATGACAGCAGGGCTCCATGACAGCAGGACTCCATTCTGCAGGACTCCATGACAGCAGGGCTCCATGACAGCAGGACTCCATTCTGCAGGACTCCATTCAGCAGGACTCCATTCTGCAGGACACCATGACAGCAGGACTCCATTCTGCAGGACTCAATGATAGCAGGACTCCATTCAGCAGGACTCAATGACAACAGGACTCCATCAGCAGGACTCCATTCTACAGGACTCCATGACAGCAGGACTCCATTCAGCAGGACTCCATTCTGCAGGACTCCATGACAGCAGGACTCCATGACAGCAGGACTCCATTCTGCAAAGACTCCATGACAGCAGGACTCCATTCTGCAGGACGCCATGACAGCAGGACTCCATTCAGCAGGACTCCATTCTGCAGGCCGCCATGACAGCCAGACTCCATTCACTCAGGACTCAATGACAGCAGACCCCCATTCAGCAGGACTCCCATTCTGC
>NC_061808.1:1519079-1549079 GCF_021462225.1 Girardinichthys multiradiatus
CAATGACAGCAGGACTCCATGCTGCAGGACTCCATTCTGCAGGACTCAATGACAGCAGGACTCCATGCTGCAGGACTCCATTCTGCAGGACTCAATGACAGCAGGACTCCATTCAGCAGGACTCCATGACAGCAGGACTCCATGCTGCAGGACTCCATTCTGCAGGACTCCATGACAGCAGGACTCCATTCTGCAGGACTCCATTCTGCAGGACTCCATGACAGCAGGACTCCATTCTGCAGGACTCCATGACAGCAGGACTCCTTCTGCAGGACTCCATGACCGCAAGGACGCCATGACAGCAGGACTTCCATTCTGCAGACGCCATGACAGCAGGACTCCATTCCTGCAGACTCCATGACAGCAGGACTCCCTTCAGCATGACTTCCATGACAGCTAGGACTCCATGACAGCAGGACTCCATGACAGCAAGACTCCATGACAGCAGGACTCCATTCTGGCAAGACTCCATGACGAGCAGGACTCCATTCTGCAGGACTCAATGACAGCAGGACTCCATTCAGCAGGACTCCATGACAGCAGGCCTCAATGACAGCAGGACTTCCATTTTGCAGGACTCAATGACAGCAGGACTCCATTCAGCAGGACTCCATGACTGCAGGACTCCATGTCAGCAGGACTCCATGACTGCAGGACTCCATGTCTGCAAGACTCCATGACAGCAGGGACTCCATTCTGCAAGACTCCATGACAGCAGGACTCCATTCTGCAGGACGCCATGACAGCAGGACTCCATTCTGCAGGACGTCCATGACAGCAGGACTCCATTCTGCAGGTCTCAATGACAGCAGGACTCCATTCAGCAGGACTCAATGACAGCAGGACTCCATTCAGCAGGACTCCATTCAGCAAGGAACTCCATGACAGCAGGACTCCATTCTGCAAGACTCAATGACAGCAGGACTCCATTCATGCAGGACTCAATGATGCAGGCCTCAATACAGCAGGACTCCATTCTGCAGGACTCAATGACAGCAGGACTCCATCAGCAGGACTCCAATCAGCAGGACTCCTTACAGCAGGACTCCATTCTGCAAGACTCCATGACAGCAGGGACTCCATGACAGCAGGGACTCCATTGGCAGGGAGGCTCCATGACAGCAGGACTCCATTCTGCAGGACGCCGTGACAGCAGGACTCCATTCTGCAGGGACGCCATGACAGCAGGACTCCATTCTGCAGGACTCACATGACAGCAGGACTCCATTCTGCAGGACTCAATGACAGCAGGATCCATTCAGCAGGACTCCATGACAGCAGGACTCCATACAGCAGGACTCCATGCAGCAGGACTCCATGACAGCAGGACTCCATTCTGCAGGACTCCATGACAGCAGGACTCCATTATGCAGGACTCCATGACAGCAGGACTCCATTATGCAGGACTCCATGACAGCAGGACTCCATGACAGCAGGACTCCATGACAGCAGGACTCCATTACGCAAGACTCCATGACAGCAGGACTCCATAAGCAGGACTCCATTGACAAGGGCTCCATGACAGCAGGACTCCATTCTGCAGGACTCCGTGAAGCAGGACTCCTTCTGCAGGACGCCATGAACAGCAGGACTCCATTCTGCAGGACTCAATGACAGCAGGACTCCATTGCAGGACTCAATGACAGCAGGACTACATTCAGCAGGACTCCATGACAGCAGGACTCAATGAAAGCAGGACTCCATTCTGCAGGACTCATGACAGCAGGACTCCATGCAGCAGGACTCAATGACAGCAGGACTCATTCAGCAGGACTCCATTATGCAGGACTCAATGCAGCAGGACTCTAGACAGCAGGACTCCATTCATGCAGGACTCAATGACAGCAGGACTCCATTCAGCAGGACTCCATGACAGCAGGGACTCCATGCTGCAGGACTCCATTCGCACTACTCCATGACAGCAGGACTCCATTCTGCAGACTCAATGACAGCAGGACTCCATTCTGCAGGACTCAATGACAGCAGGACTCCATTCAGCAGGACTCCATGACAGCAGGACTCCATGACAGCAGGACTCCATTCTGCAAGACTCCATGACAGCAGGACTCCATTCTGCAGGACTCAATGACAGCAGGACTCCATTCAGCAGGACTCCATTCTGCAGGACTCAATGACAGCAGGACTCCATTCTGCAGGACTCAATGACAGCAGGACTCCATTCAGCAGGACTCCATTCTGCAGGACTCCATGACAGCAGGACTCCATGACAGCAGGACTCCATTCTGCAGGACTCCATGACAGCAGGGCTCCATTCTGCAGGACTCAATGACAGCAGGACTCCATTCAGCAGGACTGCATGACAGCAGGACTCCTTCTGCAAGACTCCATGACAGCAGGACTCATTCTGCAGGACTCCACGACAGCAGGACTCCATTCTGCAAGACCTCCATGACAGCAGGACTCCATTCTGCAGGACCTCATGACAAGCAGGACTCCATTCATGCAGGACTCCATGACAGCAGGGGCTCCATGACAGCAGGACTCCATTCTGCAGGACCTCCATGACAGCAGGACTCCATTCTGCAGGACTCCATTCTGCAGGACTCCATGACAGCAGGACTCCATTCTGCAGGCCTCAATGACGCAGGACTCCATTCTGCAGGACCCAATGACAGCAGGACTCCATTCAGCAGGACTCCATTCTGCAGGACTCCTTGACAGCAGACTCCATTCTGCAGGACTCCATTGACAGCAGGGACCCATGACAGCAGGACTCCATTCTGCAAGACTCCTTGACAGCAGGACTCCATTCTGCAAGACTCCATGACAGCAGGGCTCCATGACAGCAGGACTCCATTCTGCAGGACTCCGTGACAGCAGGACTCCATTCTGCAGGACGCCATGACAGCAGGACTCCATTCTGCAGGACTCCATTCTGAGGGACTCAATGACAGCAGGACTCCATTCTGTAGGACTCAATGACAGCAGGACTCCATTCAGCAGGACTCCATGACAGCAGGACTCCATGACAGCAGAGACCCATTCTGCAAGACTCCATGACAGCAGGACTCCATTCTGCAGGCCTCAATGACAGCAGGACTCCATTCTGCAGGACTCAATGACAGCAGGACTCCATTCAGCAGGACTCCATGACAGCAGGACTCCATTCTGCAAGACCTCATGACAGCAGGACTCCATTCTGCAGGACTCAATGACAGCAGGACTCCATGACAGCAGGACCCATGACAGCAGGACTCCATTCTGCAAGAACCTCAGGACAGCAGGACTCCATTCTGCAGGGACTCCATGACAGCAGGGCTCCATGACAGCAGGGACTCCATTCTGCAGGACTCCATGACAGCAGGACTCCATTCTGCAGGACGCCATGACAGCAGGACTCCATTCTGCAGGAATCCATGACAGCAGGACTCCATTCTGCAGGACTCAATGACAGCAGGACTCCATTCAGCAGGACTCCATGACAGCAGGACTCCATTCTGCAAGACTCCATGACAGCAGGACTCCATGCTGCAGGACTTCATTCTGCAGGACTCCATGACAGCAGACTCCATTCTGCAGGACTCTATGACGCAGGACTCCATTCTGCAGGACTCAATGACAGCAGGACTCCATTCAGCAGGACTTCCATTCCGCAGGACTCCATTCTGCAGGACTCATGACAGCAGACTCCATGACAGCAGGACTCCATTCTGCAGGACTCCATGACAGCAGGACTCCATTCTGCAGGACTCAATGACAGCAGGACTCCATTCTGTAGGACTCAATGACAGCAGGACTCCATTCAGCAGGACTCCATGACAGCAGGACTCCATGACAGCAGGACTCCATTCTGCAGGACTCCATGACAGCAGGACTCCATGACAGCAGGAATCCATTCTGCAAGACTCCATGACAGCAGGACTCCATTATGCAGGACTCCATGACAGCAGGGCTCCATGACAGCAGGACTCCATTCTGCAGGACTCCATGACAAGCAGGACTCCATTCGGCAGGACGCCATGACAGCAGGACTCCATTCTGCAGGACTCCATGACAGCAGGACTCCATTCTGCAGGGCTCCATGACAGCAGGACTCCATTCAGCAGGACTCCATGACAGCAGGGCTCCATTCTGCAGGACTCAATGACAGCAGGACTCCATTCAGCAGGACTCAATGACAGCAGGACTCCATGCTGCAGGACTCCATTCTGCAGGACTCAATGACAGCAGGACTCCATTCAGCAGGACTCCATTCTGCAGGACTCAATGACAGCAGGACTCCATTCAGCAGGACTCCATGACAGCAGGACTCCATGCTGCAGGACTCCATTCTGCAGTACTCCATGACAGCAGGACTCCATTCTGCAGGACTCCATGACAGCAGGACTCCATTCTGCAGGACTCAATGACAGCAGGACTCCATTCAGCAGGACTCCATGACAGCAGGACTCCATGACAGCAGGACTCCATTCTGCAAGACTCCATGACAGCAGGACTCCATTCTGCAGGACTCAATGACAGCACTCCATCAGCAGGAGACTCCATTCTGCAGGCCTCAATGACAGCAGGACCAATTCATGCAGCGACTCCATTCAGCAGGACTCCATTCGGCCAGCAGGACTCCATGACAGCAGGACTCCATTCTGCAGGACTCCATGACAGCAGGACTCCATTCTGCAGGACTCAATGACAGCAGGACTCCATTCAGCAGGACTCCATGACAGCAGGACTCCATTCTGCAAGACTCCATGACAGCAGGACTCCATTCTGCAGGACTCCACGACAGCAGGACTCCATTCTGCAAGACTCCATGACAGCAGGACTCCATTCTGCAAGACCTCATGACAGCAGGACTCCATTCTGCAGGACTCCATGACAGCAGGGCTCCATGACAGCAGGACTCCATTCTGCAGGACTCCATGACAGCAGGACTCCATTCTGCAGGACGCCATGACAGCAGGACTCCATTCTGCAGGACTCCATGACAGCAGGACTCCATTCTGCAGGCCTCAATGACAGCAGGACTCCATTCTGCAGGACTCATTCTGAGGACTCAAGACGCAGGATCCATCAGCAGGACTCCATTCTGCAGGGCCTCACTGACAGCACGGCTCCATTCTGCAGGACTCAATGACAGCAGGACTCCATGACAGCAGACTCCATTCTGCAAGACTCCTTGGACAGCAGGACTCCATTCTGCACGACTCCATGACAGCAGGGCTCCATGACAGCAGGGACTCCATTATGCAGGACTCCGTGACAGCAGGACTCCATTCTGCAGGACGCCATGACAGCAGGACTCCATTCTGCAGGACTCCATGACAGCAGGACTCCATTCTGCAGGACTCAATGACAGCAGGACTCCATTCTGTAGGACTCAATGACAGCAGGACTCCATTCAGCAGGACTCCATGACAGCAGGACTCCATGACAGCAGGACTCCATTCTGCAAGACTCCATGACAGCAGGACTCCATTCTGCAGGACTCCATGACAGCAGGACTCCATTCTGCAGGACTCAATGACAGCAGGACTCCATTCAGCAGGACTCCATGACAGCAGGACTCCATTCTGCAAGACCTCATGACAGCAGGACTCCATTCTGCAGGACTCAATGACAGCAGGACTCCATGACAGCAGGACTCCATGACAGCAGGACTCCATTCTGCAAGACCTCATGACAGCAGGACTCCATTCTGCAGGACTCCATGACAGCAGGGCTCCATGACAGCAGGACTCCATTCTGCAGGACTCCATGACAGCAGGACTCCATGACAGCAGGACTCCATTCTGCAGGACTCCATGACAGCAGGACTCCATTCTGCAGGACTCAATGACAGCAGGACTCCATTCAGCAGGACTCCATGACAGCAGGACTCCATTCTGCAAGACTCCATGACAGCAGGACTCCATTCTGCAGGACTCCATGACAGCAGGACTCCATTCAGCAGGACTCCATTCTGCAGGACTCAATGACAGCAGGACTCCATTCAGCAGGACTCCATTCAGCAGGACTCCATTCTGCAGGACTCCATGACAGCAGGACTCCATGACAGCAGGACTCCATTCTGCAGGACTCCATGACAGCAGGGATCCATTCTGCAGGACTCAATGACAGCAGGACTCCATTCTGCAGGACTCAATGACAGCAGGACTCCATGCAGCAGGACTCCATTCTGCAGGACTCCATGACAGCAGGACTCCATGACAGCAGGACTCCATTCTGCAGGACTCCATGACAGCAGGACTCCATTCTGAGGGACTCAATGACAGCAGGACTCCATTCTGTAGGACTCAATGACAGCAGGACTCCATTCAGCAGGACTCCATGACAGCAGGACTCCATGACAGCAGGACTCCATTCTGCAGGCCTCAATGACAGCAGGACTCCATTCTGCAGGACTCAATGACAGCAGGACTCCATTCAGCAGGACTCCATGACAGCAGGACTCCATTCTGCAGACCTCATGACAGCAGGACTCCATTTGCAGGACTCAATGACAGCAGGACTCCATGACAGCAGGACTCCATGACAGCAGGACTCCATTCTGCAAGACCTCATGACAGCAGGACTCCATTCTGCAGGACTCCATGACAGCAGGGCTCCATGACAGCAGGACTCCATTCTGCAGGACTCCATGACAGCAGGACTCCATTCTGCAGGACGCCATGACAGCAGGACTCCATTCTGCAGGACTCCATGACAGCAGGACTCCATTCTGCAGGACTCAATGACAGCAGGACTCCATTCAGCAGGACTCCATGACAGCAGGACTCCATTCTGCAAGACTCCATGACAGCAGGACTCCATTCTGCAGGACTCCATGACAGCAGGACTCCATTCTGCAGGACTCAATGACAGCAGGACTCCATTCTGCAGGACTCAATGACAGCAGGACTCCATTCAGCAGGACTCCATTCAGCAGGACTCCATTCTGCAGGACTCCATGACAGCAGGACTCCATGACAGCAGGACTCCATTCTGCAGGACTCCATGACAGCAGGACTCCATTCTGCAGGACTCAATGACAGCAGGACTCCATTCTGCAGGCCTCAATGACAGCAGGACTCCATTCAGCAGGACTCCATTCTGCAGGACTCCATGACAGCAGGACTCCATGACAGCAGGACTCCATTCTGCAGGACTCCATGACAGCAGGACTCCATTCTGCAGGACTCAATGACAGCAGGACTCCATTCTGCAGGACTCAATGACAGCAGGACTCCATTCTGCAGGCCTCAATGACAGCAGGACTCCATTCTGCAGGACTCAATGACAGCAGGACTCCATTCAGCAGGACTCCATTCTGCAGGACTCCATGACAGCAGGACTCCATTCTGCAGGACTCAATGACAGCAGGACTCCATTCAGCAGGACTCCATGACAGCAGGACTCCATTCTGCAAGACTCCATGACAGCAGGACTCCATTCTGCAGGACTCCATGACAGCAGGACTCCATTCTGCAGGACTCCATGACAGCAGGACTCCATTCTGCAGGACTCAATGACAGCAGGACTCCATTCAGCAGGACTCCATTCAGCAGGACTCCATTCTGCAGGACTCCATGACAGCAGGACTCCATGACAGCAGGACTCCATTCTGCAGGACTCCATGACAGCAGGACTCCATTCTGCAGGACTCAATGACAGCAGGACTCCATTCTGCAGGCCTCAATGACAGCAGGACTCCATTCAGCAGGACTCCATTCTGCAGGACTCCATGACAGCAGGACTCCATGACAGCAGGACTCCATTCTGCAGGACTCCATGACAGCAGGACTCCATTCTGCAGGACTCAATGACAGCAGGACTCCATTCTGCAGGACTCAATGACAGCAGGACTCCATTCTGCAGGCCTCAATGACAGCAGGACTCCATTCTGCAGGACTCAATGACAGCAGGACTCCATTCAGCAGGACTCCATTCTGCAGGACTCCATGACAGCAGGACTCCATGACAGCAGGACTCCATTCTGCAAGACTCCATGACAGCAGGACTCCATTCTGCAGGACTCCATGACAGCAGGGCTCCATGACAGCAGGACTCCATTCTGCAGGACTCCATGACAGCAGGGCTCCATGACAGCAGGACTCCATTCTGCAGGACTCCATGACAGCAGGACTCCATTCTGCAGGACTCCATGACAGCAGGACTCCATTCTGCAGGACGCCATGACAGCAGGACTCCATTCAGCAGGACTCCATTCAGCAGGACTCCATGACAGCAGGACTCCATGACAGCAGGACTCCATTCAGCAGGACTCCATTCAGCAGGACTCCATTCTGCAGGACTCCATGACAGCAGGACTCCATGACAGCAGGACTCCATTCAGCAGGACTCCATTCTGCAGGACTCAATGACAGCAGGACTCCATTCAGCAGGACTCCATTCTGCAGGACTCCATTCTGCAGGACTCCATTCTGCAGGACTCAATGACAGCAGGACTCCATTCAGCAGGACTCCATTCTGCAGGACTCCATGATTGCAGGACTCCACAGCTGCAGGACTCCACAGCTGCAGGACTCCATGACAGCAGGACTCCATTCTGCAGGACTCCATGACAGCAGGACTCCATTCTGCAGGACTCCATTCTGCAGGACTCCATGACAGCAGGACTCCATTCTGCAGGACTCCATGACAGCAGGACTCCATTCTGCAGGACTCAATGACAGCAGGACTCCATTCAGCAGGACTCCATTCTGCAGGACTCCATGACAGCAGGACTCCATTCTGCAGGACTCCATGACAGCAGGACTCCATTCTGCAGGACTCCATGACAGCAGGACTCCATTCTGCAGGACTCCATGCTGCATGAAGAACAAGCTATTCTACTGGGGAATTGGCTCCCAGCAAAGATATACAGTATAAATTCATATCATTAATCAGCTTCCCCTTTGAGCTGTATTTTGTTGAAAAGACATAAAGATAGCTTTGCCTGTACATGATGATTAAATGTTGTTAAACTCAGGGCTGAATCAAAAGGCTCACCAAGCCTGACTTTCAACATCTGTGTTAAGCTTGAACAGGAGATCCGGGATAAAAAAGTCAAACATCAACATATTTTCTGGGCTAATTACGAAGAGATGTCCAATGTTTGGAGGGTTAGACCCTGCTTTCATAGGGAAATATCAGAAACTCTTTTATGGATGAAACAATAGAAATAACTGCTTTAGTTTACTGCTGTCCATCCTTGGACTTCCTGAAGAATTTCCATCGATCCTTCATGATTTTTTTAGACTGAAGTGACTTCTCTTCAGCCTCTTTTGTCCAAAGATCTTGGCCTCTGTGCACCAACCTGCTGCCAGTGTTGAGGAAGCTCTGCATCAACATTAAGCTCTGGCTTGAAGTTCACTTAGCTGCAACGTTCTTAGCAGCAGCTTCCTGCATGTGAAGACGTTTCAATGTAAAGCAATGTTGCTGCAGTTTCAACTACTAGTGAAAGTTTGTTTCTGCCAGAAAGTCGACAAACATTGTAGACTGAGAAGTGAAGTATTTGTGTGTGAAGCACTCTGAATTACCTTCTGTATGAATGGTGCTGTGTATATAAACTGGCCTTGGCTCACGATCCATAGTTCCAGTTTATTCCAGAACAATGAGAGGAGGAGGGTCGTCAGAAATACCGCAGGAGAAGAAGGGAAGTTGGAGAAAAGGAGGAAGAGAGTGAAGGAAAGAAAAAGTGGCATGTGTCATGACTGTTGGTGATTTAGAGGTCATTAATCAGAGATGGAGCTGAAGGAGCTGGAAGGTTCACCAATGTTGGAGATGTAGAGCTTGCATGGAGGCTGGAGCGTGAATGTTTGGCTGCTTGTTGGATCAGGAGGTGAGCAGCATCCCTCCCTCCCTCCCTCCATCCCTCCCTCCATCCCTCCCTCCATCCATCCATCCATCAATCCCTCCCTCCTTAAACTCCCTGACAGCATCTATAGAAACATTCAAACATGAAACATCAGCAGATGTATAGAGTGAGCTGCTTGTGCTTCAAATACACCTCAGGACTCAACACTCAGAATCTGTCACCTTCCAAATGTTCCAGCATAAACTACACACTCACCACTTTAAGCTGCCACATTCCCAACATTCCCAACATTCCCAGCATTCCTGTCTGTAACTTGCAGCATCAAGAGGGCTGCATCCATATCCATCCTGCAGGATGGCTGTGTCCCATCCAGGGGGACACAAGTCCCTCAGATGGAGAGAGGGATGGGATATGTCCAATCCCTCCATCTGTTCCCATTCCCAGCAGAGATTTCCTCTGTCTGGTCTGAGCTATTAGGAGTCTAGAAGCTTCAACGAAAGCCTAAATCCTTAACTCAGGTTATCATAGGAACTGGGGTAGTTTCAGCAACTGTCTGCATCCAGCTACATTTATTAACGTTACATTTCTGTAAAATTTTTACCAGATGGAAAATTCTCAAGTCTGAAACATTTTTTTATGTGTTTTTATTGAGAAATGTGCTGTTTAGCAAACTGAGATCATGTTATTTTTACTGCAGGGTTTGAACCAATCGTCTTCCAATCGGACCCGAGTTCGCCTTCCCCCCTTGGTCCGGACCTTTTCTGCAGGTATGAATACACTCAGGCAATCCCTGGTCCAAACCAAACAACCGGACCGAGACCATTTCAAAAAGTGGGTTCCAAATGGATTCTGGCGCGGTTTGCTTCTGGTGTGAATACGAACTGGCCTCGATCCGACCCAACTACAGGAAACATACGCCAATTTGGACTTAATGAGCCACCGTAGCCAATGTTGTGGACAGTGAATGCACTGAAGTCATACCTGATCACCTGTCTGTTGCTTAGCAATGCTGCTCCCAGCATGCTGCGGGTCGGAACGCGCGGAGCACGTCATCTTCGGCTTTCTCTGACGCCATTCCAAAATTAGAAAGAGAACATCTTAAAACCTGCGTTGAAGGAGCGGCTCTTGACCCTCACAATGATGTTGCAGCTGGAATAACGGCACAAATATGTGGTCTGTGTTCTGTCCCGCCCTCCCCTCATCTCCGTCCAATGGGAGCACAGATCGTCACACGCGTGGCTTTGTTGACTAGTTATAGTTCACTGACAAAAAGTACAATGTTAACTGCACTCTTAATCTGGACCAAACAAGCAGAGCAAGAACTTTCCTGGTGTGAATTCTGTTTGGAATGAGATCCAGAACCGCTACGGTCCCACTAAAACTGTCCCGAAGTGGAGCAGGGCGCACTCTAGCGGCCAACAAAGATATTGCAATAAAATATGAAGAACTGCTTTCCACCTGTCCCTTGCAGAGTTCATTCATTCATTCATTCATTCATTCATTCATTCATTCATTCTTTTATTCATTCTTTTATTCATTAGTTCAGTCATTCATTAGTTCATTTGTTCATTAGTTCATTCATTAATTTATTTATTCACTCATTCTCATATTTTACTTTCAAAATGGAGGAAATTTAGTCAAATACCTGAGATGACTAACAAGATAAGAATAACAAAACATTCAAAAAACGGTTTTATTTTTTTTCTTTAATTCTTGAAATAACTTTATTCACTTGAAATTTACCTAAATAATTATTATTTGACTCTGCAGTTTCAAACCAGCACATTAATTCCTCCTCCTTTTGGAAAAATGTTGTGATGTTAAATTTCCTCTGATCCACAGCTGATTTTACATTTTTATTTAACACGTATTCATTTAAAATCTAATAACTTTACCACATTCATAATTTCTTTTAAAATACGTTAAATAATTTAAAAAAAATTAATTTTCACCAGAAATTAAATAAAAGGTAAATTATAAGGTTTTCTGGTTGTTGCATATTTATAGTTTTTAGGTTATTAATAACTAATCGTTTAGCTGCCTCTCTGCTGCCCCCTCTGTCGTAAGAGTGACTTTGCAGCCTCTGCGGGTTGTTTTAGGATTTCCTGCTTTTTTCTATTAGTTTTTAAACTCCAGTGACCTTTCACCTATGGAGTTGGCTGGCTGCCCAAACCTGCTGCTTTAACCTTAATGTCTGAGATTGTAATTAATTTAGAGACGTTTCTGCTTCTCATAGGAAACCTATGAAGCATAATGATGTTTTTATGCTCTGCAGGTATTTAGGTTCTTTCAGATTGTTTTCATGTGAGCTGCAAAGCCTAAAGATCTTTACCTCAAAACACATCGAAGAATCACCTGCACTAAAAACTCTATATATATACAGTAAAGAAAAACTCTGTTACTCCAACTAAGAATGAAAAAGGAAATTATGTATTTTAAAATTGCACACATTAAAATCAAAATGTTACAGAAGGTTTTAGCAGAGCAACAGAGAAAAGTTGCGCATTTTTAAGTTGCTGTTGTCCAATTATTTCTGTTCATTGACCTGCAGCAGCTGACAAACATCAAGTTAATGTTAAAACTAAATCCAAATTATAGAAATGAAGCAAGTAGATCCAACTATTTCTCTGTTGTAAATTAGAAGGATGTCATAACATTTAGTTTTGCAGGTAGTAAAAATGCGGACAATAGAAAAAATGACAAAAATGTCTAAATAAATAAACAGCCACTATAATAAGGAAGCACATTAAGTAAATACATAAATGTATAATGCATAATATGTATCAATAACATAAATACATTCATTATGTGTTGTATTATGAATTAATTAAAACATTCCATTTTGACATTATATTGTTGAATTATTTCTAAATTACGCATTTCTAGTTGTTTCAGTATTGAACTGAGTTTCTGTTTCACTGTCCCATCATCAAACAGACTCTAGCATCTGATTGGTTAACCTGCACAGCAAGTCAGCTTTAGACCAATCACCTTTCAATAACAGTGTTTTGAGTTGTACTCATTAACTTTGATTGGCTGATAGATAAAACAAACTCATGCTGCGCTGCAAATCAGGCCTCTGGAATAATTAATTCACCATAAAAATAATTAATAGGTTTTTGTCTCTCCCACTCGTATGTTTTTTTATGATCGCGATGACCTTGACCTCTTGGTTTTCTCAACCAGATGGCTTTATTTAATACAGCCAGTAATAAATTATATCATTTATGTATTGATGAACTATAAATAATTAAATTAATATGGGACTATTAATTGAATTTGATCTGCACAATAAATGGTTTATATATGTATTTGTTAAATCAATGTAAATGTATTTCTTAAATCAGTAATCTATAATCAGGACTAAACTGCATATATACATTAAAATAATGTTTATTTATTTCCCTTTTTTTTAAAGGGGACTGTCGTCTGAAAACTCAAATTTTGACACCAGGTTATGCGATTTGCATATATTTCCAGGTTGGAATGAATAATTTCTAATTAATTAAATATGATAACTCTAAATGCACAACAGAGTAAAAAAATAACAATATTTCTGAGGTTTGGCTGGACTGATAAGCTTAATACACTGAAATGATTTTGAAAATTAAAATAAAGTTTGGTCACTCAACAGAAAAACCTGAAGGACTAACTAGCTAGTAAAATGTAGGTGAAACAGCACCATCTAGTGGCACAGAGTAAGATCTTGTCAATGTCTCATCCGGGTTACCAGGTCAGCTGATCAAAACACGGAAGTGTTTGAAGTTTTCCAGCTTTCATTGGAGTGAGAGGAGGATGTGAAGAGCAGAGGATCTGTTTACATCGGGAAAATCTTCCTTTGCTCATTTTCAACCAGTTTTCATCAACTTTTAACGGCTGGAAGCGACGCTGCAGCAGGAACCTGTGAGTTTGGATGGACATTGAGATTTTCTTCTGCTATTAAACGCTAAAATGTTTGTCCTAAAACTACATGTTTCAATATTTTTCATTCATTTATTGATTGAGAGAGTCAAAGCTTCAGGTCAATGTTGGAAACAGAAACTCAGCGTATTGAACCGTCAGTAAGGACAGCGGGACTTGAATGATTTGAGCTAAAAGCTCTAATTAGCGTCTGTTAGCGCTTTCTTACACAGCGGCACTGCGCAGCCGCAGTAAGCTCAGCTTCGGTCAGTAATAAAGAGTTATGGAGAATAAATTCAGAAATATATGAAAAACTCAATAAAATAATGACTTTGGCAAAAATGGAACAATAGTAAATCCTGAAAAGCTTAATAATTACATTTGTAAAATGTGGCGTAAAATGATATTTCTTTGTAGCATTATTTATTGTACTTATTTATTTAATTTTCAATCCTATTGTTAATGTCTTTCTAAAATGTAATCTATTATTTAACCTTATTTTTTCCTATAATTTTTTATTATTTTATAGTTACTATTATCATTAATAATATTATTAGGTTTAACATTTTTTTTTTATTATGTACAGATTAATTTTTTCTCTCTGATTTTTTACTGCCTGATTGCTTCTTTATACATTTTTGGTTTCATGTTTCTTATTTAACTTTCTTTGTGAAGGAAGAAAAAAAAAAAAAAAAACTAAATAGATTATTTTATATTAAATAAAGAAAATTAAGTCCTGGAAACAGAGATGTTAAATAATATAATAAAACAAGTCCATGGGTACTAAAAAAGTACTGTATTAATAAATGATTGTGGTTTGAAATAAACAGCGATATGAACACAGAATTAAAATCTAAATGTCTGTTTGTGCCACATTTTGCAGCTCTGACATTTTTTAACCATCTTGTTTTATTATTTGCTGGTATATTAAATATATTATTGATCTATTAGCATATCTGATGATGACGACGAAGGTTTTTCGCTGCCAGGCACGGCACGGCTACGCTGTGGAGGTGTCGCCATTCATCCCAAACCGATTAGCCTGCGTTGCATCCCAGTACTACGGAATAACTGGTCAGTATGGAGAAAATGAGACGTTAACAGCAGGAAATGTCTTAGTAACGCTCTGAAAGGAATCACTGGACGATTATTCATATAGAAATGAATGTGAGGCAACAAAATATTATATTTGTTTGTTAATAACCTTATCATTGTTGTAGTATCTTTGTCATCTGGCTCAGTTCAAACCAGTTTATGATTACCAGTTCCTATGAAAGCTTCACATGAGACCTTATGACGCCTAATTGGAGAGAAATTACTGGAGTGAATATTTAAGAACCCAGAAACAGAATAAAGAAAGGAGAAAATAAGATCAGAAGTAAGATATAAACATAAAAAAGTGAAAATTATTTAAAAATAAAAGCATCTAAAATCCAAAGAAAAACTACAAAGTGTAGCAAAAGCAAAATAAACAGTAAAATAAATACATGTTCAAAAACTAAATTAAAATACAGAATGCAAAATAAATGAATATATAAGAAAAAAGGAAATAAACTGATGTGACTATGAATCTGAATATATTATTTAATATTAATATTTTAATATTTTATCAAATAATATTTTGGTCTGTTAAGGGTTGTCCTGTGAATACCAGCCCAGTAAGGCGATGGTATTAGAACAAAATAGAAAGGTGTGAGACGAGCTCTGACATTATTGAACAGCATAAACTCTGATTTCTTAATACAAGAATTTATTAACAAAAATAAATCAACTCAAAGTCAAACATATTTCAATCAATAAACTCTTTACTTTGCTAAAACAATCCAACTAAACTATCAAGCAGAATTAAAGAATAATGAAGACTAATGGACTATGTACAATATAAACAAGTTGATTAAAGATGATTGTAAATTATGACCAAAAGAGTGATGCAACATTACCATGCAATGTTTATGATTGAGAACCAAGGATTATCTTGAAGAATCTGGAATGAAGTTAAATTAGTCTTGGAACCAACTTAGACAATAATCAGCAAACGTTTAGACAACCATTCACAATGTAAGATCAGATAAAATATTATTTTAATAAAATAATGTTTTAAATAATGATCTGCTGAATAAAACCAACCTTCTGGATGACTAATTCTCAACGGCCTTTATTTATTAAAATAATACTTAAAGAAATATTATTAAATGAAATAGTAAAATATTTAAGGAAGTATTTTGGAAAAGAGCCAAATCTTTCTGGAGAAATGGGTCCTAATTGTGTTACTTAGTTATCAAATTTAGTAAAATAATGTTTAGAGACACATTATTTACTGGATTGAAAACTAAATCTTTCTGGGTAAATATTATTTAACAGGTAAGCACGTGTCTTTAGCTGTTAGCAGTTGAAGCTAACAAAGAAGCTGTTAGCTTAGCACCAGAATCAAACACATACCTTTAAAATACCGTTAATAAAAGGGTTAAAATGCATAACCGCGTTATGATCAATCTTCTGTTTAAAATCACCCTTTAAATAAAGTTTGTCTTAACTTTAAAACATACAAACAAAGAAGACAAAGCTGAGCATATGTGCTCAGCTTTGTGGATGAGAATCTTGTGTGGGAGGAGATGTTTCCTGCGGGCAAAACTCCCAAGGATTATTAATCCCATTTGATTTGTTTTTCTGTGTTTGATTTTCTCTATCATTCTCGTGTACAGCTCTTTGAGTGCCTTGTTGCTGAAAAGCACTATATAAATAATCTTGACTTAAATAATTTGGTTGGGATTGGGTCTAACATACAAGTTGAAGGTTTAGATGAAACTAATATTTTTGATAAGTCAGGAAACTCCACTGGATCAGAACAGTCCAAACACAGATCAGGTTCTACAGTTACCTCCAATGTTTCCATGAGATATTCTGTGTCTGCTGACCTTCAGCGACTCTTCTGACCGTTGGTTTCTGTGGTAACTGCCTGATAACAGCATCATCCCACTCCTGATGGCACCACCACTGCCCTCTTGTGGCTGTTCTAGATGCACCAGCTTATTTCCATCCCCATCAGAGGCCTCATGTGGATCAGATTGTTTCTTCTGGAGCTGAATGAGTAAAAACAGTCAGGTGGTGTGTCGTTGTGAGGGTCACTGACCATCATCAGCATAAAGAACAAAACCATGTCCAGCTCCAGCTCTTCAGCTGTTTGCAGGACGTGTCCTGATTCCTGCTCCTCTGTGATATTAACTCCAGGAAATCCTGTGGTTCTCTGCAGGTTGTGGCTCTCTGTTTGTTCTGGATCAGACAGAAACTGGGATAGTTTTAGTGAGAAGGTAAGGTTTCTCGATTTCTACCTTTAATTTTTTCCAACTACAATAAATAAAAGCAAAATATTCTGAAACCAAAATGCCCAACCTGTCCAGATTCAGGTTGTAATGTCTTAAACTCCTGATTCGGTCATCATTCATCAGTGTTTTCCTTCTGTCGTCCAAACCTTCCTGTAATCTTTTAAAGTAGTCCTGATCTTCAGTTCTTCAGACCTTCTGAAGGAGTTTTTCTCTGAACTGTGGCTGCTTTTTTACTCAGTTGGTGTGTGTGTGTGTGTGTGTGTGTTTCAGCTGGGAGTGGGGCGATGGACTTTTCGACGTGTCGTGGAGCGAAGCCAATGAGCACGTCTTGGTGGCAGGAGGCGGAGACGGCAGCCTGCAGCTCTGGGACTCAGCCAATCAGCACGCTCCGCTGATAGTGGCTAAAGAGCACACACAGGAGGTGTGACACACACACACACACACACACACACACACAGTCCGTTCTGTGTTCTGGGTGCTGTGATTGAGTTAATCTGTGTGTGAAGGTTTACTCTGTGGACTGGAGTCAGACCAGAGGGGAGAACCTGATCGTGTCCGGGTCCTGGGATCACACCATTAAAGTGGTGAGACTCCACCCCTTTTCCTTCACTGCTTCAGTTCCCTGTCGTTCCTCTCATAAAGTTCCTTGTCTGCTCCTAAAGTGGGATCAGAACCTCAGCCGATCGCTGACAACGCTCAAAGGTCACGAAGGGGTCGTCTACAGCACCATTTGGTCTCCACACATCCCAGGATGCATTGCTTCAGCCTCAGGTGAGCTGCTGCACAAATCACACCTTCTATAATTGACTTTGGGGTTTCCCATTCCCCGAATTCATCTGCGAATAAAATTGAGCTGTGAAGGTTGTTGATTGCAGCTCAGTTTTCCTCAGGCCTGTTAAGGGTTTCTGAGGCACTCAGAACACAAGGGGGCGCTGTTGCAGTGTTATAGTGTTGTGGTTCTGTGCCACAAAGGTGCAGCTGCTTCTCTTTCATGTTTGTTCGGGTTTGTTTTGTGATAAAAAGGAAAAAACCTTCAGATGTGAAATGAAGCTACTGCTCCTCCACAGTGGAAACAGTCAGCTGAGATGCTTCAGGCTTCTTATAAGTGTCTCACTAATAGTTGTCCTTTGGACACATTCTCCCACCTGAGCTCTGCAGCTCTTCCAGAGTTACTATGGTCCTCTTAGCTGTTTCTCTGATTAATGCTCTCCTTGCCCAGCCTGTCAGTTTAGTTGCAGGTGGTCCATCTTCTCTCCATGATCAGATGAGGGATTGAACAGAGCTCTGGGAGATGTTCAAAGCTTGGTCTGTTGCAGTAGAATCTAGCCCTGCTTTATACTGAACCAGAACTTCCTCTTTGATCTGTCTGCTGTGATCCTTGGTCTCCATGATGCTGGTTGTTCTCTGGTGTTCTCTATAGAACCTCTGAGGCCAGAAACAGAACATCTGCAGTTAGACTGAGACACTCAGCTGGACACTGGTTACTGATTCAACCTCTGAAGGCCAGTGAATAAGTGGCTTATTTTAGGGTGTCAGAGTAAATGGGGCTAAATATAATTATATAGAATAGTCATTTCAGTCAGTCAGTCATTTTCTACCGTTTCTTCCATAGTGGGTCGCAGGGGAGCTGGTGTCTATCTCCAGCAGTCTATGGGCGAGAGGCAGGGTCACCCTGGACAGGTCGCCAGTCCATCACAGGGCAACACACATACAACCACACACACACTCATTCATACACCTACGGTCAATTTAGGGACCAATTAACCTAACAGTCAAGTCTTTGAACTGTGGGAGGAAGCTGGAGTACCTGGTGAGAACCCATGCATGCACGGGAAGAACATGCAAACTCCATGCAGAAAGACCCCCTGCTGGGAATTGAACCCAGGACCTTCTTGCTGCAAGGCAACAGTGCTACCAACTGCACCACCGTAAAGCCCTATTTACATATATAGAATTTATATACATAGAGCAGATATGGCTAACGGACGACATAAATCTGGAGGACGGGAATCTTGTGTGGGAAGAGATGTTTCCTGCAGGCAAACACCTTTCTGATCTATTGGGACTTCATTTAGAAACCTGAGCTGAGGTGGACAGCAGACATCTGGACCTACAGGTCGCTGAAACCTGGCTGAGAGAAGAACCAGGAGGATTTTTGTTTATTATATCAGGAAAATTAAGAAACCATGTGCTAATATGTACTCAGCAGCCAAAACATTATGACCACAGGCAGTGATGCCACCTGTCCATGGGTGGAGTGACCAGGCAGTGGGTGAACTTCCTGTTCTAAAACTTGGTGGAAGCAGAAAAAAAGGATTTTACCAGGAGCTAAACTGTGACTGGGTCAGAACCATCTGCACAGCTGGAGCTCTGTGAGTGCTCCTGGCTGACCGAAGGTGGTTCATGGAGGAAGCACCAGAGAAAGAACCGATGACGGTGTGTACCCTGCTCTGTGTGGTTCTGATCCAATAGGTTTACTGTTTTCTTTATACTGCGCTGTGTAAAGTCAAACAGTTCTCCTTCTGTTTATTCAGAACCAGAATCTTCCAAGATTATTTGAACAATATTTCCTGAACCGGTATTTAACCTCATGGTATGGATATGGAGGTCCAAAACAAAACCGGGTTTATCTCTGCTGCTGCTAAAATCCCGTCTCATTTTTGTTTTTTGTAAATGTTATAAAATGCTGATTTTGTATCAGTAATGGAAGGAAAGCAGATCATTCAGTACCGACCCAACTTTAGGACACAAATGGAAGAAAAATAAGCATGACTGTGTTACAGAAATCTGGTTCTGTGTGTTGAAGGTTGAAGTTAACACCTGCAGAACATTCTGTGTGTTGAAGGTTGAAGTTAACACCTGCAGAACATTTCAAGGTTCAGACTGACCCTCACATCAGTTGTTAGCATCAGTACCTGAGAGGTTCTGACTAAACGGATCAGATTAAATGCATTTAAAGCTGCAGTGAATCGTTTTAAACCAGCGACTCTGACTGGAGTCCAGTTCTGATAAGATCAGCTCTGGAGCTCATAATGAAATCATTACCATGGAGCAGCTGTCTGTGGGGAGCAGTTAGAGCTGTTACCTCCGAGTCCATCTGAGTCATCAACCTGCCAGCTGGGAAACCCGGTTCTGCTGTGGAAAATAACAACCGAGCCTCTCGGTGATCTGAATCTCTGGGATCTTCTTCTGCTGGTTTTCCTCTGTAGGATGGATACTTTGGTGCTGGAAGAGACAATTGGGTCAGGGTTTCACCTCTCGGGCCAGATAAACCTTCTTCATCATTAACATGACAGTGAAGAACCTGTTGGAGGAGCAGGTTTCTCCTGCTGGGTTTTCCATGTGACCCATCTGTGTTGTAGGTCCGAAAGGTTCTGACTGATGGATCAACTCTGTGTTAAAGTTAATTTAGCATATTAATTAACATTTCAAGGTTTTTTCATTTATATATTTTATTTGTTTTATCAAAATGTTCTGGTCTGCAGCACCAGGTGTGATGAGATGTTTTTATCCACCTTGTTATGAGGATGTGCATTTTCAGATGGACGAATTAAAATAGACGGAGGTTTGTTGTATGATGGATGTATGATGGATGTATGATGGATGTATGATGGATGTATGATGGATGTATGATGGATGTATGATGGATGTATGATGGATGTATGATGGATGTATGATGGATGTATGATGGATGTATGATGGATGTATGATGGATGTATGATGGATGTATGATGGATGTATGATGGATGTATGATGGATGTATGATGGATGTATGATTGGATGTATGATGGATGTATGATGGATGTATGATGGATGTATGATGGATGTATGATGGATGTATGATGGATGTATGATGGATGTATGATGGATGTATGATGGATGTATGATTGGATGTATGATGGATGTATGATGGATGTATGATTGGATGTATGATGGATGTATGATGGATGTATGATGGATGTATGATGGATGTATGATGGATGTATGATGGATGTATGATGGATGTATGATGGATGTATGATTGGATGTATGATGGATGTATGATGGATGTATGATGGATGTATGATGGATGTATGATGGATGTATGATTGGATGTATGATGGATGTATGATGGATGTATGATGGATGTATGATGGATGTATGATGGATGTATGATGGATGTATGATGGATGTATGATTGGATGTATGATGGATGTATGATGGATGTATGATTGGATGTATGATGGATGTATGATGGATGTATGATGGATGTATGATGGATGTATGATGGATGTATGATGGATGTATGATGGATGTATGATGGATGTATGATTGGATGTATGATGGATGTATGATGGATGTATGATGGATGTATGATGGATGTATGATGGATGTATGATTGGATGTATGATGGATGTATGATGGATGTATGATGGATGTATGATGGATGTATGATGGATGTATGATGGATGTATGATGGATGTATGATGGATGTATGATTGGATGTATGATTGGATGTATGATTGGATGTATGATGGATGTATGATGGATGTATGATTGGATGTGTGTGATTTCTGCTGGCTGTAAACATCTCTTCCTCCTTTAGAAAATGAGCTGACACCAGAGCTGCTCCTGATGGTGTTTTACTGCAGCAGCGTCAGGGAGGTCTGCAGCTGTAATTTGCTTTCTGACCTGCAGCTCTGAAGATACGACACCAGAACAAATTAACTTCTGTGTTTTTCTCCACCTGCTTTGTCCATCCTTTGCTGATGACTCCAGCCTTCTCTGTATCATCAGCCCTGGTCCCCTCCTGCAGTCGCTTCCAAACACAACCCACAAAAAAACTCTGCATTTCCTTCCTTGACCTGCTGCCTCTGCAGCCTGACCTGGAACACTGGAAGAATGTGCTTGAAGACTTGGATAATTTCAGGAATACTGAAGCAAACATGCAGACTGCTGATGTCAGCAGAGAAACTCTGCTTAACGTTGTCTTACATGAATGAAAGGTGTCATAAACGGTGCCAAGCCCAAACAGGTGCTAAAAGCCTTAAAACAAACCCAGCTTTTATTGCTGGAGCATAATAGCACTAAAAATGTTCTTTAATCTGAATCTATGTTCTCTGCGAGGAAAACATCTCACCTGTGACCTCTGGTCTGATCTGACTCAGATGGAGCTTTTCAGCAACAAACACTCCAGGTGGGTCTGCTGAGAGATGTAGGGAAAGCTCCTCATGTCCACTGTTAAGTACGGTGGAGGACCTGTGATGCTGTGGGCCTGTTGCTCTTCCAGAGGAAACCTTGTTAGAGTCCATGGCATCATGAATTCTTTGAAACTCCAGAACATTAAAAAAAACTGGTGGCGTGTGGCAGATACTGAAAATGGGTCGGAACTGGGTCTTTCAGGATAATGATCCAGAACATGTGATCACATCAATACACAAATGGTTCAGGAGGTCAAAGGTCCTGGTAAAAGTGGAGGTTCTGTTTTTGAATATGCGTCCATGAAGTCTGTTTATGCAGGATTATTGTTGGCAGCGTCTGTTTCAGGTTGGTTCCGTTTAAATGACCTTCCACAGGTTTATTTGGACTATTCACCTTTCTCCTGGAAACAATGGTGTGTGTGTGTGTATCATGTTGCTGATACACTCTTCTGTTCATGCTGTGTGTGTTTAGCAGAAGATGTCTGGTTAAAACAAAGGCGTGCTGGTCAACATCTACTCAGGCTCATGCCGCCCCCACCGTGCTGCTGCTGTTTGTCTCTCTGAGCTTCACTCAGTGCTTTATGGCTTCAGGGAAGCTTTGGAGTAACAGCTTCTTCCTCTGACCCAACCACTAAAATAATCGAACTGTCCCTTTAAGATCTGACAGCACCTGCACCGGTCAGCCCCTCTGTGTCGGCCTGGTATTGATAGAGGGCTGCTGTCTGGGATCAGAGTCCTGCTGCAGGCCCGGTTGGGTCAGAGCGGTAATGAGAAGAGATCAATAGTTTGAGAAAAAGAGTTGAAGGCTCCCTGTGGGAACACGGCTGTGTCTGTGGAGTCACTCAGCTGTGAAACCTTCTGCTCACTGATGTTAAACTGCAGCTGAGGAAACGATGAGGATGGAGTGATGGAGCGGTCCACGAAAGGCTCAGGGAGTCAGATCCGATTAGCTAGAGAATTCATGTGGTCCAAAATCAGATTCTGAAAGCCTTCCTGTTCTGTGTCATCCTGCAAAGACCTTCTACTGATGCAGAAGAAGATTCAGTTTTATTTGCAGTTAACAATAGTTGGTCCAGAATCGGTTCCAGTTCAGCACCAGTTCTTCCTTGTTCTGCTGTTTACAGCAGCCCTAAGGTTAGACTGATGCTGATGCTTTCGTTTCTGTTGGATCCTCTGTGAACGAAGCTGCTGCATTTTTTTCTCGGTTCTGATCAATGTTACGTTTAATCCACAAGAACAGAGTTTGGAAAGAGTTTGGCATTGGATCGGCGCATCTCCAGCGTGTTTGAATGTTAAAGGCTCAAATTTTCAAAATTCAGTAACATCGACTCTGCAGCTTTTTAATAAGCTTGGTTCTGAATCTTAATGGCTTGAGATCCGTCTGACAGGTCCACCCGGCTATAATCCACTGTTGTTTGGATCTCAGCAGGCTTGTATCTAGTGGACCTTTTAGCCTGAAGTTGTTCTGTTTAAAGTCAGATGATTCAGTGGAGCAGTAGAGCTCTGAGTGAGAATGACGCCTGCCGGCACCATTTGGATCAGATACCAGCCGGTTCTCTTTGATTTTTGGGCAGTTTAAAAAGATCAGGCATCACATGGGCCTTTGGTGCCAATGTGGATCCAACAGTACCGACACAGTCAGAGCTGCAGATCATGAGACGCCCAGTGACCTTCAAAACATTTTCTCTTCTCATTAGAGTTAAAGTCTGGGAAAAGATCTGAATCACAAACGCTGCTTTGTTTAAAATATTTCACAAATCTTTAGTTTTTTTTTTTATCTCAGACTGAATTTTAGTTCCTAAACTTCAAATAAATAAATTAGTTTTTAGAAGCTGATGCTAAAAGATTCTCAGTTTCATATTTGTTGTAGTTTGAATCAGGATTTTCCGTCTCTGTTGATATTCATGCTGCTTTCCTTCTGCAGGCCGAATGGTTTCATTATGAACAAGTTTCCATAAGTAGAAGCTGTTTATTCGCAGCTAAAACCTTTGAGCTGCTTATCAAATAGTTTTACTACGATGTCTGAACATGGCTGCTGGTAGCGCTGTTTGCATCTGCACCTTCAGTCAGATGAAGCTTAACCTGTGGCTGCAGCTGGTTCATGTTGAAAGTTTTTTGATCAGTTCCAGAATCGGAGTTTAAAGCGACCACATGAAGCCCTGCAGATACTCACTTTACTTGTTGACTAATTTCCACAGAGGAGGAAAATCCTTACCTCACCTCCGGCGTCCTTTTATTCCTTGTTTTGATTCATTAGTGCCTGACATCCTGGTTCCTCTCCCTGACCGCATTTTCAACCTACAACACAAAATTACTTCTTAAAAATACTCAAATACACATTTGATGAGCTTTAAGTGATTTAGAAGCGTAGAAAACACCAGATAGAATTAGGTTTCTACCTACATAGTTGTCTGTAGTGAAACGTTCGCGGCGGATAAATGGGCCTGTCATCATCGGCCGATACCGATGTTGATCCGATATGGCGTGCATCCCTACGTCATGTTGGGAGACTGGTTGAAATGGCTTCTCTGTTCTACCAGCTGTTGTTGAACACAGTTTTAGATGATTGGATGAATTACCCAGAGTCATGTCAGATATCTGAGGCCTACAGACCAGTAGGTTGCAGCTGGAAACACTGAGACAGAGAATCTGTTTCTTTTCAGCTCTGCTGTTGCTTTCATTCCCTCCTGCCTGTGAAGTATCTTCTCTGTTTAATGCTTCACAGTTAGGCTGAAGATGAACATGGTGCGCTTCTCCACATTTAATTCACGCAGAGGTTTTTTTCTGCATAGTTTCATTGGAGCTGCATGCATGTTAGGTGTTCTTCACCGATAAAAGCTGCAGCGTAAATAAGCTCTAGAAGTCATGCAGATATTTAACATTTTAACCTGAGCGGAAGGAGACAATCATTGGACCAACGGAGAGTAAATGATCTGTAAACATCACAAGATGATCCAGTTCGTCATATACACCGATCTGTTGGGTCTTTGAGAAGGAGGACTGCTTTCTGGTGGGCTGTAACATAGTTCTAGTCAGTGATCACACATGGTGGAAAATTGCTGCCTTATCTCCAAGTGTAGGTTTCTCCTCTGGAGGCATTTAGCAGTTAGCTTTGAAGAGGGTGGAAGTGTGAGAGGATGGAGATGATACAAGGAAGGCAGCAGGCTGATGGTGTCTCTTACGGAGGAGCTTATCAGGGTTTCCCATGCTCCTCTTCTTCTGCCATCATTCCATGTGTTTGCCTTTTAGGTTCTTGTGAGATCCTCACCTCCAGCTAAGCTTCAGCTTCCAGGTCTCATCCTGTGCTGCTTGTAGATGGTTCCAGGTCTTTGACCAAGCTGCCATAAAGCAACAAATATCCATCTGGAACTGGTTTTATTGGTCAGAGAGTTCTGTCTGAGGTCTGAGCAGGTTCTAACGCTGAAGAAAACACATCCATCCATCTATCCATCCATCCATCCATCCATCCATCCATGTCTCTTCCATCCATCCATGCATCCATCCATCCATCCATCCATCTATCCATCCATCCATCCATCCATCCATGTCTCTTCCATCCATCCATGCATCCATCCATCCATCCATCCATCTATCCATCCATCCATCCATCCATCCATGTCTCTTCCATCCATCCATGCATCCATCCATGCATCCATCCATCTATCCATCCATCCATCCATCCATCCATGTCTCTTCCATCCATCCATGCATCCATCCATCCATCCATCCATCTATCCATCCATCCATCCATCCATCCATGTCTCTTCCATCCATCCATGCATCCATCCATGCATCCATCCATCCATCCATCCATCCATCCATCCATCCATCATGTCTCTTCCATCCATCCATGCATCCATCCATGCATCCATCCATGCATCTATCCATCCATCCATCCATCCATCCATCCATCCATGTCTCTTCCATCCATCCATGCATCCATCCATCCATCCATCCATCCATCCATCCATCCATCCATGTCTCTTCCATCCATCCATGCATCCATCCATCCATCCATGTCTCTTCCATCCATCCATGCATCCATCCATCCATCCATGTCTCTTCCATCCATCCATGCATCCATCCATGCATCCATCCATCCATCCATCCATCCATCCATCCATCCATCCATCCATGTCTCTTCCATCCATCCATGCATCCATCCATGCATCCATCCATGCATCTATCCATCCATCCATCCATCCATCCATCCATCCATCCATCCATCCATCCATCCATCCATCCATCCATCCATCCATCCATGTCTCTTCCATCCATCCATGCATCCATCCATCCATCCATCCATCCATCCATGCATCCATCCATCCATCCATCCATCCATCCATCCATCCATGTCTCTTCCATCCATCCATGCATCCATCCATGCATCCATCCATGCATCTATCCATCCATCCATCCATCCATCCATCCATCCATGTCTCTTCCATCCATCCATCCATCCATCCATCCATCCATCCATCCATCCATCCATCCATCCATCCATCCATCCATCCATGTCTCTTCCATCCATCCATGCATCCATCCATGCATCCATCCATCCATCCATCCATCCATCCATCCATCCATCCATCCATCCATGTCTCTTCCATCCATCCATCCATCCATCCATCCATCCATCTCTCTACCAGTTTGCAGAACACCTGAAAATATAAATCTATCAGTCATCAAACATGAATTTAAATCTAAAATAGAAAAGCGTTATACTCATATTCAGCAGAGTCCACTGGAATCCAACATCTATTTTTAGTAAATACATTTGGACCGTGCTCCTCGTGGATCCAGGCTGTTGAAACACTTGTGTTCATGGATCTTTTTGTTTTTGTTTCCATCTACTGTCTTGGATTTTTCTCTCTGTTTTCCATCACTTACTGTGGTTTGAATTCAGAGAGGCTCAGCTGTTATGAAAAGAAACTGAGAACAAAAGAAGCTTGATGGCTGTTATCTGCATGTAATTGTTCAAGTTGTTCTGGTTGTTTAACATGGTACTGCTGTCAGCTCACCTCAGCGGGGGATGAACCTCCTGTACAGTATATATGGTGTTAGAGATAAGCTGTGAAGGTGGCTGATCTCCACTTCATCCGCCAATGAATACAAGTCTCTAAATCTTAGTGAATGCATCTTTTAGGCTCTGCATCTAAAGCCTATTTGCTGCAGTCACCTACACACTCGCTGCGAGACGCCTTAACTCTGAAAACGAAATAAGATTAATGTGTTTTTTTTATATGCAAATTCCAAAGAAACAGAAATACGCTCCTGAACTGGGAGAGGATTAGCTGTGGGAGAAGCAGGAACAGAACTGATGTTCAGCAGACAATCTGAACAAACTGTTTCTGGGAACTTCAGTAGCATCCGCATTAAACAGGAAGCTGCTTCTGTCCTCTAAAGGACCTCTTCTACCTGATTGGTCCACATAGATCAATGTTAGCCAATCAGAATGTTTCTCCTTCAGCACCTGGAGCAGATTGTTTGTATTTTCTGGTATTGGGAAACACTGGACGGTTTCTGATGGAGATTAAACTGAGACGTGTTGTTGAGAAAGATGAGATTTCTGATATGGACAGAAACTCATCTGCTGAGATCAAAACATCAAATGTTGGAAACATATTTGTTGTGTGGCTTGAGTTTATCCTTGAATCTGTGAATCTTTTCTCCTGAATCTATTTAAATCAGATTATACAAGTAAAGAGTTTATATGCTGTATGAAACATCAGCAACATGCAGTTATGTGAAAAAGTAAGTGACCCTCTTCTCGAGGTCCCATCAAACTGGATAAAGACCACTCTACACTATGATGCTAAAAATCAACCAGAAGGTCCTCTGGTGCACAGCGGGTCCTCGCTGTTTCCCTGCAGCTGCTTTGATCACGCTCAACATTTCTGTGGGGTGGTCATGGTGGTTCCTTTGCAGAAAGCCAATAAATTGGGCAGACCACAAACAGGTTGAGACCCTGAGTGGACAACTCCGTCCACTGAAGCAGTGTTGGTTGAGGAGAGGAGAAGCTGCTCAGTCTGGTATCTACACCATAGATCGTTTTACAGCAGTCACACTGCATTATAATCACTTTAAAGTCAGAGTTTGTAACACCACCAGATATCATGCGAGACTTGTCCCAGAGAATAAAATGAAATGTTCTTTTATGAGGATGTTTGTGCTGTATGGAGAGGCCATAGCTACTGCTAATTTTAAACCGTTGTTCCTAGAATAAACTACCCTGGTTTCTGGTTCTGGCAGCAGAACCACACCTAAAGACCAAGGATAGTTTTTCTACAGGAATTAAGATGATGAATAGCAAGCAAGTAATATATGTGTTAATTAACACATCATTAGCAATTCTAAGCAAATCATAATTTCTCTTCTGACACAAAGAAAACCTCCTGCAAAGATGCTTCTAGAAGCTTGGCTCTCCCTTTATTGATGCAGAACCACAAAGCATGTCAAACTGGACAGTTTCTGATTCTATTTAGGTCTAAATCTTATGTTGACTCCTATATTTGGCAATATTAAAGATGCGTTCTAGTTGGGGGTTGGACGCCAAACTGTTTTACTGCTGCCGATCAGTTTTCTCCCACATGCAGCCGCCTCTTTCATCGTCGTTGATGTTTTGAAGCGTTCAACACACACTATGTGGCTTTTCCTCAAAAGTTGGGATGAAAGAGGAGGTTTAACGAGGAAGAAGGAAGCTTGTTGTGGAGAGGAAGAGGAAAGGTGATGAAGGTCAAGAAATAAATCTGTTGCCTCTTCTTTAACTTTCTCTGTGCAACAAGCAATCAAGAACTGATTACTACAGCTCAGTGAAACCATTTCTTCAATCTTGTTCCGACCGTGACCCGTTCAGCCCACACAAACATTCATTATTCCAGTAAATCCAAGAGCTCTGCTGAAATTACAGTTAAACTTCTTAGTTCTATGGAGAGCAGCACACTGCAGCGATAAGGTAGACATTAACATCATTAATAAAACAAAATGTGTTTTCTTCAGCTCACCCTACGAGGAGCAATGACTCCTGAAGGAGAGGCTCCAGTCCAGAGGTGGTCAGATGTTCTGCTATCAGTCAGATAGAAAGCAGACGTCCGAGTCCTGTAACCCCCATATCACCACTGGCATTGGGATGGTCAGATCTCCCAGGTAGCAAAGTTCATACATATCAGCAGGATGATGCTCGTGTGGGATCCTTCCACTGGCCTGGAGGAAATCCTGAACCCTGGCAGCACTGAAGCTGAAGGCAGCTCTGAGATGCTGGAATGCTGTTGAGGCTCGTTTTGGTCGTTCTTGGGATGGATTCTTGTCATTCCCACCGTCTGCCATTTCAGACTTCTGCGTTTTTGGTCATTTCATCTTTTTTTCTGGCCAAGTGGTGCAAAAAACATTCAAACGTTTCAGAAATCTTGCAGGACAGAAACTCAGAAGGCAAAGCAGAAAAACATAAAGGAAAAACCAACTGGTAAGATAGAGCTTGGGGAAAAACTCAGTCAGCAGAGCAGAATCTGATGTAATTAGATCATAATTACATCAGATTAAGAATAAGACATCGTATCATCCTTCTGAGTCCATCAGGTCTGAGAAATTTGTTGATCAGCAGAATCTGATGCAGATAACATGCTGAGGATATTAATAATATTATTAGTACTTTAAATATTATGCTTTTACAATATCGAGCAATGAACCTAAACTAAGCTGTCAAGCAAATAAAGGAAGGTGAGGCTCTCTGTGAAGGTCACGAGTATTCTCACCATGAAGCAACAAAAATCATTAAATAAGTGGCAGAGTGGAAGCATCTTGGTGTCCTGAAAGGATGAAGCAGGAGATAGATCAACATCAT